>NC_068347.1:1664600-1971380 GCF_014633365.1 Diospyros lotus | reverse complement strand
TTCCCATCTCTGAATTGAGATTCGTTTATTGGGATGTAGACTAAACATCCTAGGATTCATTTTGATATATTACCCACATCATTTGGCTTCATATTGAATTCGTAATGGCCCCTTAAATCTTGTCAAAAAATCTAGAATCTTACTATTTTGATTTCTGCATTGTTATTGTTTTTGTGGAATAACTTTTGGTAGATAATTCCGATTGTGAATCCGTTTGATGTTCCCAAAACTAGAGTTCTTGAACTTAAACTTCAAAATTTTGTTTGGGGAAATTGATCAAATATCGAACTCGAATCAGTCATTTGAAATCACCCCAAAACAAATCTAAAATTTAAGGAATCGTTGATATGAAATTCTTTTGGATTGTCATTCTTTCTTATGATTGAGCTATGAGCATGAATGCAAGTAGTTGTATACTAGACCCAATTAAATGAATTTAAGGAAATTATAAGATGGGAAAAATGGCATATTAAATCTATGATACTCCTTAAATGTTGAATCAAGCTTTAATCTTAAATAGCCTCTCCCAAAATTATCTCTATGATATAATTTACATCTTGAACGCGGTAAATGTTATGAAGTAAGATATGATGAATTATCTAATGATGGTAAAATACCCGATATGGGTAAATGGTGTTGAAAATATGAATATTGAGGAACAAGAATTTAAATGCATGTGATTGGCAAATGCATACATGATGCATACATGTATATGTTACATATATATATATATTTTGCGCACCTATTATTTTGCGCAGGGGGAAAGGGTACCCTAGAGCACTTGGCGCGGGACGAGGTGACAATAGCTCAGCAAGTTGGCTTCATATTTATTTGTGAGATTCTATTGAAATGATGCATTTTTTCATGTATTGATTAATGGCTTGAGAGTCAGGGAAATTTGATATTGATATTGAAATGATGCACTTTTACATGCATTGATTGATGGCTTGAGAGCTGGAGAGATTTGATATTGACATTGAAATGATGCACTTTTGCATGTGTTGATTGATAGCTTGCAAGCCTGCGAGATTTGATACTAACATTGAAATTTTATGCACAATTGCATAGTGGTACATGGTGGCACGATATATTTAAACTTGAATTGATAAATTCATGAGCTATGAATCTTGTACATAAGTGTTGAATCCTTGATTACTCTTTTTGGTGTCACCATATTCTTGGATCCTATTCATTATTTATTGTTCTTGAATTTGTCGAGCCTTGTGGCTCACTTGATCTTCTTTGCCATTCTAGGTAAAGGAAAGACTGTTATTGGGGGCGAGTCTAGTAGGACTTTAGCCCACGGTTAGTGGTGTACAGAGACACGTCCTAACTTGAAGATCCTTAGTAGCATTTTGGAGAGGCTTGTAATGAAATGAGTTTATTTTTTAATTCACACTAGAGCCTTTATTTATTTTGTATGGCCTTTGAGTCTAGACTTATGAGGTATTGAAAATGTAATTGAACCTTAATTTATTTTTCACTACTATTAATGAAATGAGTTGTTTGTTTTAATATGGTTTGTTTAATATCATCACTGTGATGACCTTCTTTTGAATATCCTATGCTAGCAAGAATATTCGGAAGCGGGCCTTACATGCTAGGTTGTGTGTTCGATTCCTGACAGTGACATGGTATCTGTATCCTTGCACTACACGGGGGGTGACGGGCATGGGTTTTTGACCTAGATTAACCTGGCCTGGCTGGATTGCCTAGTTTAGTTGGTTGGCCATAGGTTATAGGAGGGTCTGAGGTTTCTACCTAAGGCTTACGTATCCGAGTCTCTAATTCCTGCGTTTTTTTTTAAAAAAAAAAAATTACACTCAAACTAAAATTTAAAATAGAGATAAACTCGACCTCTTCATATCCATTAACATTCCTCCCAAACTCATGTTCGTTTGAAAGAACAACTTGAGTTTGCTAACAAAATTTGTACAAAATGGAATCACAAAGTGGCAACCAAGCCACCACAACATATTTATGCACCCTGCCACATAAAAGAGGTAATTGTCTAAGAATAGAAATGTGACCAATAGACTTGATTTAGAAAATAAGCAAATTTGATTCAAATAGGAGAGATCCAAAATAAAAGACTTCCAATGGTACCATAAATTCTACAATAGACATCAAACAAGGACTTCCACTGGTATGAGAATATAGTAAAGCTGGAACATAATTAATCTAAAATAGAAATTCT
Organism: Diospyros lotus; assembly: GCF_014633365.1. NCBI lineage: Eukaryota > Viridiplantae > Streptophyta > Magnoliopsida > Ericales > Ebenaceae > Diospyros > Diospyros lotus. Next base: position 1,969,183 of record NC_068347.1, on the reverse strand, counting down.
AGTGATATCAGAATACCCTGAATTTAGAATGGGATAAAAGTTTCATGGAGCCAATTTTCAACAACAAAAGCGCAAATTTTCTAAGGCACAGTAAAATTGAAGTTTCATGGAACCAATTTACAACAAATGAGCATTAAAGTTTACAATTTTCATTACATATTGTTTTCAATTTATGCATATATATATTTATTTTGATCAATTTTTTTTTGCTTGATTTAGAATATACTTTGTAATCATAAAAAAAAAAAAGAAATATCCATTCTAGATTGAGCCATTATAATAAAATACATAAATAAATAATTTATAGAGTAAACTCTTTGTACCCCCCCTTCCCCCGGGGGCCCTCAACTTTGAGTTTTTTGGTCTAGCAACCCTTTAAAAAGAGTTTTTGACTCCTCAATAAGCCAAAAGCTCATTAATAAATAACATTTCATTTTTTTATGTTAAATACTTTATAAGCTTTTTATAAGCATGTTTCTCACAGACATCCATAAGCTTTATCTTAAGCCACAACAAATGAACCCTACATTGACCATACACCCTATGAACTTTGGGCATTTGACCCAAACATCTTTTGAACTTTATTTTTTGTCACATGGGTCCTTAAACTTTTAAAAAATGGGCAGGACACCTCTTACATAAGAAATGACGTTAATTAGACTAAATTAAATAAAGATTATGATAATTTTAACTTAAATTAGTTTAACTAACATTGTTTCTTAGGAAGGAATTGACCTTTTTGAAACAGTTCAGAGATTGATTTGATAAAAAATAAAGTTATAAGGGTGTTTAGGTTAAAGGGCCAAAATTTAGAGGGTGTATAATTAATTTATTTAAAGTCGTTGGTTTAAGTATTTTGATGATAACAAAAAAACACCTTAAATAAAAATATTATCTTAAGATTCTTGTAGCATTTTGAATGTCTGATGAATAACATTTAGATGTCCGATAACGTTTAGACACTTGAACGCATACTCATAGCCATCTCAACTCAAGTAGAATGATGAGAGCAAGAATAACCTAGTTAAACAGACTAAGGGTGGCTTAGTTAAGACATGTTCATGTCTATGTGAAATGGGTCTCTAGTATCTTCTGATGCATGGAAACGCCAAAATAGTGCTCTTTCGGCGTTTCCAAAATATTTCCTATCTCGAAACACCAATAAACATAAATATATATATTTATGGGCCATTTTCATAATTTTAGAAACATTTAACAGCTATTCTGCATATTAAAAAAAATTTAGAAATGCGTTTTTGTTCCTTGACCATGTTATGGAGTTATATCTTAATTAAGTTAATTCAAAATGTTGTATTATATTGATTATTGATTCTTATTTGGATATTTTTTTAAGAAAATTTTGTTTGGAAGATATATATATATATGTATATGTGCATATTTTTTGAAATTTTATACTCAAAAGCTGAAAACAAGAAAAAATATATATACATATATATTCCAAGCTTGTAAGGGTCAATCTAGAATGAACCAAATTGAACTAGTATGATCTCGACTTTTAACGATTCAGCTTCAGTCCAAGATTCCTCAAAATCTTGGTCTCAATTGAGTCAATTTGAACTGGATGAATTGTAATACTTCATAGTTGGCAAGAGATTACCACGTGATTTAAGTGAGATTAATACATTGAAAATTGGCCTGATAGTAAAAATAAATCGTCAAATCGACTGCATGGAGTACTCTGAAGCTTAGATGTCAAAGAAAATGATATGTTAGTGACGAGTGTCTTGAGACAAGATTTATAATATCGAAAGAAATCGAATTAAAGATAATTTTTGGTACACCTATAACTCAGGTTGAGAAACCGAATGATTATAAGGGACTTTCGAAAAATTGACGGAACCCTGAAGAAATTCATATTTAGCATAAGGAGCAACCCTTAAGTGTTTTAGTTAAGAAACAAAAGTAATTTCGATTGAAATACGATCCTACATATATTCGGGCCTAAGTGTGATTTATTAATTTTAGCTGAGGGAGGTTGAAACGATGGTTTTTTTGAATCTTCGGGATGAAATGAAGGTTTTAGAACTTACGGGGCTCAGTGAAATATTTGGAAAGCTAAAGGCCTTTAAGGAGAGAGCCAAAATGCAAAATAAAATTTTTCAAAAGGGCCGAAGTGTAATTTTTAGAATTTTTGCACAAGCCATGGTAGAATCTAATAGCGCATGGGCCGAAAAATCCCGCGATGGGATGGCCATACCTCATGAGGGCATGGCCAAGCATGGTTTAGGAGGCGTGTGGGTGAATTTATGGCCGTTGATTGGCCGAAAGGGGGTCAAGTTTTTCCTATAAATAGACCAAAAATTTCAAGGATTTTGGGCATCCAATCGCTCGAGTTTTGGGTTGTCTTTTTAGAGATTTGATAGATTTGATAGAGGAATTTTTCTCTAAAGGTCTTGGAGAGCATTTCTGGAAATTTTGAGGTGGTTTGGAGTTCATTTGAGGGGTATTCAAATTTCGCTGGAAAATAGCACATCTCGCCAGAGAAAATCGGTCTTTTCAGCTATTTTCAATAGGTGTTTCGACTGTCGGAGGGTGGTATTGTGATTTTCTTGAGGAGATCTTATAGGAGGTGTCATCAGATCAGCCATCGGAGATCGTTGTCAGTTGCCGTCGCCGGAGAAGATGATCGAAAAAGGTAAGAAAAATAAAAAGAAAAGAAAAAAAAGAAGAAAAGAATAAAAAAATAGAAGCAAATTTAAAAAAAATTCTGAAAATTCTGAAAAAGTTTAAAATTATTCTGTGTATTTTTGGTGGAGGAAAATTCTAGAAAATATTAGAGAAATTATTTATTTTATAATTTTTTAGGGAAATAAGGTTTATGGAAAATAGAGGAAAGATAGGAAAAAAATTTGAAAAAATTCCATAAAATTATATAAAATCAGGAACATTATTTTATGAATTATTGTAGAGAAAAAATTTATAAAAATGCTTGAGGAGGTATTTATTTTAGAATTTTTGAGGAAAAATAGGGAGAAAATGAGGAGAAATTATGAGAAAAATATGAAAAAATAGATATTGATATTCGCTTGAATGAATATGATGTCAAGGGATTTTTGAGGTTTGAGTTGAGCATTGGTACAATTATTTGAGGACTAGCACGAAAATCGAGTTTGATACGAGAATCAGGGTGGTCTAAAATACATTCAAGGTGAGAGTTCTTACCCCAAACTTGATTTACTGTGAGTGTTTTCCCTATAACTCTATTTATTGTGAGTAGTTCAACCCAAAAACTTGATTTATTACGGGTGGTTCGACCCAATACTTGATTTTTGTTTCATGCAATGATTTTGACATGTGGATAATTGATTTTATGTGGATGGTTAATCCACATTGGTTATTTACGTGTGAATTGAAATGTCATTTTAAGTAATGTATCATTACATGTTGAGGTTAAGGCGTTGACATATGTGTTGGACATGGGTAGTGTCTACGGGATGCTTTTGAGTGGAAATGTAATATTTGACAAGATTGTGGTGAGCCAGGTTCCTGTGTTGATGTTGACCCTTCCGTGTCGAGAGTGGTAATGATTATTCCCAAGATATCGGAATGATGCATTGATGTTGCCTTTCTTAAGCTAGGATTGTATTATGTCAATGTGTCAATGTGATTGTGTTGTTTTTAGAGATATTGCCATTTCCCCAAGGTACTGGTTAAGCATTGTGTGAGATTTTCTTGGGCAGGGACATGTCGGGATATGTTGGTTTGTTTCATGATCTTGCATATATTCATGAAAATAATTTTTAACTCTCGCTTAGATGATTTATCATCTAATTTGGACTATGTCACTAGAATATTCAAACGTTCCAGGTGAAAGCAGTGCGGCTAAAGGGAAAGCAATTATTGAGATGTAGACGTCATTTACGTTAGTGATCTTTAGGGTATATTTTGTCTATATTTGAGGTGTTTAGTGATTGTTGTGAGAGATGAGTCTTTATATATTTTGTTTTGAAGATGTCTTGTCAAACAATTGTACGGTTTCTACGTTATGAATAAAATGAATTTTGTTCTGTATAATTTAAGGTTTCGATCTTGTTTCCGTTGATGAGATGATTGTTACTTGTCTTAGCTTATTTATTTTAAATTGATATGTTGAGAATGTAGAATGGGATTGTTGCGGTTTAATTTACACTGAGTGTATGTTGAATGATCGTTGAAACAAAATATCCTCAAAATCTCGAGTTAAATGCATGTTTGAAAAAAAGGGGCATTACATGAATACCTTTACACCCAAACTCATCTTTACATAAATTTTATTTATAAAAGATAAAACAAGAAACTTAAGGTATCAGGTGTAATTTTTAAGCTATCAAGGAATGTCATTATTATTGATATGATATAAAAAGACAAACACATGTCTTCTTGTATTTATATATATTATCTCTTCAATAATATTCAATCTAAGCAATCTTGTACGAAGAAAATTATTGATAGTGATGTCATAAAAAAAGACCATCATTGTTACCAGTATGATATAAAAAAAAAAAATAATTCCATCTTAGAAACATGACTAATGCACATTTTTCATACTTTTAATTTTCAACTTGTCAAATAAAGAAGCCATAAGTCAAGACACTCAAACCTTATCAATTCCATCTTAGAAAATTCTATAATTCTTCAAGTAATATCATCTATTGCTTGACTAATAAATTTACTTAGAAACCATTAAAGATTTACATAGAAACTTGTGGCTTCATGTTACAATGATACTTAATGAAAAACATTACTTGTACATAAACATCAAGGCGGGTTGGGTCTTTAGCCATTATATCTATGGAATCAAGTCCTGGTCATTAAACTTATTTGGTATCTCATGATTGTTTCCTCTAAATCCCTTTGGATTCAATGGATTCATTCATACTGAAGTAGGGATTATTGTTTCTGGTTCCTTTCTACTATATCTTGCCCGTGGTACTAGTACAAGCTTCTCCAAATTAGGGATAAGGTGCGCCAGTTCTTTGGTTGGACTATGGGAGATGGCAGTAGGATTTTATGTGGTATGATAAGTGGCATCCCCTGTGAGTGTTAGTGGATTACTTTTAGCACCTGCTTTCCTGTCAGCTTTCCATCTCCTCTACCGCTAAGGTGTTTGATATTATTACTGATGGTGCCTAGAATTGAGGGTTTAATGTATAATTTTTTTTATTAAAATTATAATATAATACGTATATATATAATATGTGTGTTTGCACAATGTGCGTGAAGGCTAAGTCCTCTTGGTGAATGGAGACAAGTTTCATAATTATATGGTATATAATATATATATACATATATACAAGAGTGGAGGCCGAGGTGCTTCATGGCTAAGGGTGGTGTAGCATATAATATAATATATATGTGCTTATGCGTGGGTGCCAAGGCAGTTGGAGGCTATAAATCGGGAGGAATCGGGAGCAATTGGAGTGGAGGAAAAGTGGATGGAAGAAGGGAAAGAGAAAGAGGATCGAAAAAAAAGGAAGGAAAAAAAGGGAGAAAAATAGTAAAAAAAAATTGAAAAATTTGAAAAATTTATTTGAAGTTTGAGGAATGTGTTAGGATTTAAAATTTAGCATTTAAAAAATTGACATCAGAGTTGAGGTTGAGCGAATTTTGAGGTATTTTGAATTGTATTCAAGGTGAGTGTACACCCTATAACTTGATTTATTGTGAGTAGTTTACTATCAAAACTCGATTTGTTTTATACAAATGATTTGACCTATGATAGGTTGTTTGCATATGGATGGTTCATCCAAAGTAATTATTTACATGTGCATTGAATTTTGTACTTTAAATTATATGCATGGAAATGTTAGTTTTAAATAATGCATGGTATATGATAGTGGCATTGGCATGTGTGTATGTTGTCCATGTGGGATGTGGGTTGTTAACCTGTGTGTGGCACTTGAGTGATAGCACTCGGGATACGTGCTAAGGATTAATGCTATGTGGCCCACATGGAACGGGGCTGAGACGGATTTTAACCTATGGTACTCAAGTGGTAGGGCTGAGAGTAGACACTACCCCGATTGTTGGCTCAAGTGGCAAGGGCTGAGAATGAACACCACCCCAGGTGCCTTTGAGAAATAAAATTATTGCCTAGGTGGACATTCATTCCAGGGATAGTGTTGATCATCTTGTGACTAGGATTGTGTTAAGATCCAGAATGCTTTTGAATGAGAGCATAATGCCTGACATGATGGGGGTGATACCCAAGTTTACCCAAGTTTATGCGTTGAGGTTATCTCTCTTAGGTAGGATTGTGTTATGCCAATGTGTTGATTAGGTTGTGTTGCCTTTAGAGAGATCGCATTTTCCTCGGTTAGGGTTAAGTGTTGTATGGGATTCTCTTGGCCTAGAGCATGTCGGGATATGTCGGTTATGGTTCATGAAATCAGGAATCCAAGTGAAAGGGACACCAATAAATTAGTTAATGAGGTGTCTAACCCAAGTGAAAAAATTAAGCCTGGTGGGCTTGGAATATATATGGGGCGTATGTGGTTTGGGCTTAGGCCCATAGTGAGAAATAATTTGAAAATAATTGACCTGGTAATGTAATAAGAAAATGGGAAAAAGAAAATAAATTAAAATAGCATTTGTCAATAGAGTCACTGGATATTTTTGTTTATAATATGAAAAGTAGGACATTTCGGTAAATGTTGGAGCTAGAGTGCAGATCTGTACGCACTCATTTTTCCAAACAGTCATTGTGCTCAAATCTCTTATTTTAGTGCAGTGCGTATCCCCTATTTTTGATTGCATTGTTTCATTGCTCCATTTTCTTTCCGTGTTCCTCTTCTACTCCACCTTCTTCGCCTTTCTCTCTTGCTTCTGTTTGTTGCTATTGCTGCATTGCTTTCTATACACAGGTGGGACTCCTCTCAGGTTTTTGTATTCTGAACAGGCAAATTCTTCTTGCACTCCCTCTTTATTTTCAATGCAAGCTCGCTTATATGTTTTGTATTTCACTCTCTTGGTTTTCTGCTATCTCCTTTATTGTTCTCAAGCATCTTCTTTAACTTCCTACAAGTTTCCTATTATTATCTTGACGATCTTAATGAGGTCGCAGTAGGGGTTCGCATCACCCCTATTTGTTTCCAGTGAATGGCACCTTGGTAAGTAGGGATGCAAGCCTTTGTTGGTTTGTATCCGTAGTAGCTAAGTTATATAAAGATATATATGTGTACTAATATACACCCCACTTCTATTTGAGCAACCTTTATAAGAGACATATAGCTCGCATGTATGCTCCTTGATTGATGCTAATGCCTCCATATATATACATACATATATACACCCCCGATTTGAATAGTCCCTCACATACATATAAAAATATACGAGACGAGCAGCTTGGTGTAGATACCCTGTATTTTAAATAGTCTATGTTTATCTATTCAAATCAATCCCGCTAGCCTTTGCCGCTAGCACTTCTTGCGAGCTCATCCCACAAGCCCTTGGCCTCGAACTCTTAGCCACTAACCCTTATAGCGAGCTCTTATCCCAGCTCATACTTATATGTCCTTTTACCTCAAGCTCTTCCCACGAGCTCCTTCCTACGAGCTCTTAGCCGCGAGTTCTTGCCGCACGTCCTTGCCTTGAGCTCTTAGCTGCGAGCTTATTCTGTGAGCTCTTACTCAACCCCTTGGCCGCAAGCTCGAACCTTGTCACAAGCCTCCACCCTTCAGGCTGCTGCGAGGTCTTATTTTAGGAATTGTTTTGTTTCGAAAACAAAATCCTCTCTTCTTGTAGGTGCTACTCATATATATATAAAGCTGAATACATACCCATCTGGTTAGTGTTATCCCATGAATAACATAAATCATATATCTAAAAATATGTATTAATAGTTGGGACTCATTTAAATAAATTGTAAAGAACTCATGAGCATCTTGGGAATTGATTAAATAAATTCTGGATAATCACTGTGTCTCATGTGCATAATTGATGTGAGTGGAAAACTATCTAGTATTGTGATAAGGGCAGAAAATATATAAGTATGGCAACAGTTGTGAAATGAAGTTTCACGATGTTATATGGAAATGAATGCATGAAACGTTTCGTACACAGTCAATATGTTTATGTTATGATGCATCATATTATTTATTTTTGCCCACCTATTATTTTGAGTGGAGAGAAATGGTACCCTAGAGCACCTGGTGTAGGACGAGGTGGCCATAGCTGGACAGGTTGGCTCCATATTTATTGTGAGGTTTTATTTATGTGATACACTTGGCATGTGTTGATTGTTGGCTTGTGAGCCTATGAGATTTGATACTAATAATAAATTTATATGCACATTTGTATAATAGTATATGGCGGCATGATACATTTAACTTGGAATTGATCAAGTCTTAAATTGTGAATCTTGTATACAACTGTTGAGTTCCTGATTACTCTTTTTGGTGTCACCATATTCTTGATTCCTGTTCATTGATTATTGTTTCTAGAACTTGTCGAGCCTTCTTGTGGCTCACTTGATCTTTTTTGCCATTCCAGGTAAAGGGAAAGCTATTATTGGGGGCGAGTTCAATGGGATTAAGGCATAAGGATAGTGGTGTATAGGGACTCGTCCTAACTTAAGGATCCTGATCTGTATTTTGGTGAGACTTGAGATGAAATGATTCTTATTTTGTTAAGTTAATATTAGAGTCTTTTGTCTTTTTTGTAAGGCCGTCGAGCCTAAATTCATTGGATATTGTAAGTGTAACTAAAATCTAATTTAGTTTCTGCTGCTAGTAATGGGATAAGTTGTTTATTTATTTGTGGTTTGTTCTATATTATCTTTGTGATGACCTCCTTTCGAATATCTTATGCTAGCGGAAATATTCGAGAGTGGACCCTTACACACTTAGATGATTCAGCATCTAATTTGAATTATGTCATTGGAATATTCAAACTTTTCAGGCGAAAGCAACGATGCTAAAGGAAAATGGGTTATCGGGATGTAGCCGTCGTTTACGTTGGTGATCTTTAGCATATATTTTGTCTATGTTGAGGTGTTTGGTGATTATTATTGAGAGATGAGTCTCTATGTATTTTGTTTGAAAATGTCTTGTCAAACAATGGTACGATTTCTATATTATGAATAAGTGAATTTGGTTATGTATAATTTGAGGTTTCGATATTGCTTCCACTAATGTGATGATATTACTAGTTTTAGCTTATTCTTTTAAGTTAATATGCTTAGATGGTAAATCGGGATTGTCGAGATTTAACTTACGCTTAGTGTATGTTGAATGATTGTTGAAAAAAAAATATCCTCAAAATCTCGAGTTAATGCATGCTTGGGAAAAACTAGATGTTATAGTCTATCCATTCTTGATCGACTCAACCTTTATTTACCATTTCCTAACATATGCTACCTATGTAGGAGTGTATCTAAATGCCATAGCCTTTTTTTTTTTTTTTTTGACTATTCATTTTCTAGGTAGGTTGTGTCCCAGTTAAGGTGGCAGGTTAAATTTATATGGCATTTGAGGAATTGGGAGAGGGGGATTTTTCAGGCAACCCATAGGTGGCGTAGAAAATCGTTGTGAAATATGGCTGCCTAATTGTCCCTACAGGCGGTTGTCTATTTCCTATTGCAAGAACGTAATAACCGATACTTTAGGGATAGTGAGCGTTCCCTCACTCAATTGGCTTATCACATTCAAACTGTTTGGATTCGTTTATCCTTTATGTGCTTCTCTCTCTCATTACAAGGTTTGGCCTTTACCCATTTCTAGCGGCCTTCGCCTTCATGTTTCCACTAGCACTTTTTCACTATCCAAATATATTTTCAGATGCTACTGATTCTCTTACTTGTGAAATTTGTAGGGTCTCTAGTAGGATTGTCCCTTGTTACTATTATCATGGGGACTCTGTAATCAAGAGGACTAGATTTCTCATACATTATACTTTCCTAAGGAATGATATTGGTTTCAATGGATTTTTTTTTTAGAATTGATTTTCTTTCCACATCGCATATTTAAGGTGGTTGTGATTCCTTTTCTAATGTAAGCGTGTACATTTGTCTCTTTGTGTTTTTTTGCGGGTCTATCCCACTAGTCTTTCGTAAACATTGTCGCGTTTTTTTCTTGTTAGTACAATTTTCATTTACAAAAAAAAAAGTTTTTATATGTTATTATATATTCAATTTTGTTATATATATTATATATTCTATTAAATCAAAAACATTAGAGAATTTATAAATTCATATATAATGTATAATTTAATAAAATTCAATGTATAATAAAATATACAAATTTTATATATAAATAACATTCATGTGCATTCACTATCCATTATTATATTTTTTGTTCTTGGCTTCCTTTGACAAAGTTAAACAATCACAAACAAATCAAATCAAACCAAACCGATCAAAAATTATTCATCGTTCATTATTGTTTACACGTTAAATTTTTAGGGCATCTAGCATATTATTCAAATTTTTTATCTAAGATATTGTGAATTATTTAAATCATCAATATGCTTTATATATGCACTCAAAATTATTATTTGTGTAGTGTTTGGACGTCTTTATCATAAAATATTTATGTTAATGTCAAAAATCAAATAATGCTTGGACATGTAAATAGACATTTGAAGAATGAAGAAAAGTGATCTTTATCTACTCAAGTATTATTTAAGTGAGTAATTGGATGTTTTTATCATAAAATATCACATTTAATTCTTGTGTTCTATACTTCTATGATTAATGTTATTTTTTACTATTCATTTCATTTAGTATCACATTTAAATTTTATAATTTGAGAGAGTGAAAGGAGCAATCATAGAAGAGAAAAAGGGGGGGGGGGGGGGGGGGGGGGTGAATATAGCATTCTGCAAGCTATATATACACAGATATACACGTCCTGAATGTTCAGAGCCATTCAGCACCAACTAAATCACACCAATCTTAAGAAATGGCCACGAATGACGAAGAGAGAATTAGCACTACTGATGAGCTTCTCCGTGCGCATGCTCACGTCTGGAACCATACCTTCGCTTTCGTAAGCTCAGCCTGTCTGAAAAGTGCAGTTCAGCTGGGCATACCAGACATCATTCATCGCCATGGCCAACCCATGAAGCTCTCCCATCTGGTTGCTTCTCTTCCTGCTCTCAACCCCTCCAAATCCCACTGCATCCGTCGCCTCATGCGCCTGCTAGCTCACGATGGGTTCTTCGTTGAGCTGAAAGCCGCCGACGCCGGGGAGGAGGAAGAAGCCGAGTACACTCTCACGCCGGCCTCCCATCTCCTCCTAAGGACTACACCTGCGAGCGTGTCGCCTTTCGTGCTCTTGATGCTCGATCCTCTCATGGTAAAGCCATTGAATTGGCTGACTCCATGGCTGGGGAACGACGATCCCACCCCGTTCCTGACGGCGAATGGACAGACGATTTGGGATTACGCCGGCCAGAACCCCGCCTTTAACAGTCTTTTCAACGAGGGCATGGAGAGTGATTCGCGTATGGTGGCGTCTGTGGTGATCGAAGAGTGCAGAGGAGCCTTCGAGGGGCTGAGCTCGTTGGTCGATGTGGGGGGCGGCACCGGGACGATGGCTAAGGCCATCGCGGAGGCATTCCCAGAGATGAAGTGCACCGTGCTTGATCTTCCTCAAGTAGTTGACAAGCTGCCAGGGAGAAAGAACTTGTTCTTCACACCTGGAAACATGTTTGAGGCCATCCCCCCGGCAAATGCAATTCTACTCAAGGTATACGACGTCACGCAAATAATAAGAACATAAAAATAGTTTGTGTCGACTCGTCTTTCTAAACCTGATGGGAGAAAAAAGGCCACTATGTCCTTTTTCCAGTCAGGCAAATTCAAAAGGTTCATCATCTTCTCATCTCTTTTGTGTTTCTAAACCTAGTGAGGAAAGAAAAAAAAAAGTCCCTATAGCTCTTTATGATGAGACAAACCCGAAGGGCTCATCCTTATTACTTCTATTATCCTTTTCTTTTCCACTTGTTTATTTTGGGTAACATTTGATGATTTTGTTCTAGTGTCTAATTTTTAATTTTTGTTTTTACTATTTTGTCAAGAAAAATAAGATAGGAAACTTGTTCTTGTTCTTCACTCAGAAGGTTAAAGAACATTTTATATCTAAACAAATGAAACCCTAAATCTTATTTATTTTTTCCTTTTATTTGCCTTATCCAATATCTTTGTTTGTAGTGGATATTGCACAATTGGGGCGATGAAGATTGCGTGAAGATACTAAGACATTGTAGAGAGGCCATTCCAAGCAGACAGAAAGGAGGAAAGGTTCTCATTATCGACATCGTGGTGGGACACCAAAAGCTAGAAGAAGCAAATGCAAATGGTGACAAGTCCACCCAAACACAACTCTTCTTTGATATGTTAATGATGGTGTTGCACATTGCGAAGGAAAAAACTGAGAAAGAGTGGGCAAACTTGTTCTCCGTATCTGGCTTTAGTGACTACAAGATAAACCCTATTATTGGTTTACGATCTCTTATCGAGATTTATCCATGATAAGTAATTCCTAGTGTCATGAAACTAATTAAATTATATATTTGTTTAAAACCTTTATATATGGGGGAAATAAAGCATAGTGATATATAGATATAATATCCAATGTTTAGTAGATTTAGTAAACATGTATGTCTGTATTCTCGATTTAGTAAACATGACGAGCTTGTCTACTGATTTATGTATTCTAAGAGTTTCTTTTATTTGTTTGGTTTGATTTCTTAAGTGTTTGGAGCTAGGATTTGGTTGTTGGAAGCCGATGGCAAAGGCTAATTTATTTAATGTCTTTTACCTTGAAAAAAAATAAATATTCAGTAATAATACAGTGTTTTCATCATAGAATTTAAGTGGGTATTTTGAGTTTACAATCCTACACTCTTTAATGGAAATTGGGTCCCAACAATAGTGATTTTTTAAAACACTCTTTGAATATTTTATTTAAATATTAAAAAATTATTATGTTCACAATATTTGAAATTACCATCTCCACATTTAACATAAAGTCAACTTAACACAAATTATACATTTACACCTAGAGATGTTCACATTTTGATCCGCATTGCTTGCTAAGCATCCAGTCCTCAATTTGCCCAAAGCCACTAATTGATCTTCGGTTTGGGACCGGTCCAAGACTAAAAATCGGCTGGTCTGGTTAAATGTTATTAAATTGAATATTATATTTTGAAAGTGTTAAATGATATATTTTTGTTATTGTTTTGTCTTGTGAAGTTTGATATTAAATTAAATGTTGAATTTGGTGATTATTTAATTTGTTTTATAGAGTTATATCATAATCAACTTAATTTAGATTGTTGTATCATGTTGATTATTGATTCTTATTTAGATATTTTTTTTAACAAAATTTTTGTTTGGATGATATATATAAATATATGTGCATATTTTCTGAAATTTTATATACAAAAGCTGAAAACAAGAATATATACATATATTCCATACCTGTAAGGATCGATCCAGACCGAACCAAATTGAACCTGTCTAATCCAAACCTTTAACGGCTCAATTTCAATCCAAGAGTCCTAAGAATCTCAATCTCAATCTAGTCTAATTTGAACCGGATGAACACCTTTAACTACATCTGAACTCATCTTTACGTAACTATTATCTAAGAAAAGATAAAACATGAAACTTAAGCTTTTAAGTATAATTTTTAACTTGCAAATAATATGAAAAGATATGGTATAAAAAGATAAGCACACATGCCTTCTTGTATTTATATATATTATCTCTTTAATAAATATTCAACCTAAGCAATCTTATAGGAAGAAAATTATTCATAAAAAGATACCAAATTGTTACCGATATGATATACTTCATTGATTGATAGGAAGAAAATGATTGATTGGTACTCTATTAATTTATATGTACCTCATTGATTTAGAATATACTTTGTAATCATAAAAAAAGGAAAGAAATATCCATTCTAGATTGAGCCTTTATATTAAAATATGTAAATAAATAATTTATAGAGTAAACTGTCTATACACCCCCATGAACTTCGAGTTTTCGGACTATATATTCCCTAAATTTTATATTTTGCTAAATTAGTCTCTAAATTTTCTCAAATTATTCACAATACTCCCTTTGTTACTAATGGCAGCGTTTAGTAAAGATGAGTTTATTTGATATCTACTTTTTACTTGGCTTTATTGTTAGACCCTTATTTAAAATCTCCAAGCGGGTTGCAAAGCTTTAAGCAGTCTTTTGAGTGAACAACTTAGACCATTTTTTGGTCTAACAACCCTTTAAAAAGAGTTATTGACTCTTCAATAAGCCAAAAGCTCATTAATAAACAACATTTCATATTTTTACATCAAATACTTTATAACCTTGTTTCTCAAAGACATCCATAAGCTTTACCTTATTTAGCTGCAACAATCGAACCCTAAATTGATCATACATGCACACTATGAACTTAGCTCAGATGTCTAGCTTAACCAAAGAGTATAGATGTTCGAAAAAGGTGCAGTAAGTGCCTTTGTTCCTAAAGTTTGATAATATGTCTATAACAAATTATTCACCTTTTGAATGAAATTATAAATGTTTGAAGGGGTACCTTTGACGTCCGAACTCTTATCACTAGAATCACAAATTCTTTTGAGAATACTCTTTTCATATATTCCTAAACTACATTTGATTCTATTCATTCTTACTTGATATCTTGTTTTATCTTTAATTTCAAATTTCAAAAAGTAGAAAAGGGTGTCAAACATTTTGTGTTTTGGCTATTTTAACTTTTTGTGCTATTTTTGCTGATACATTTTGAACTATGTTGACTTGAAAGTCTTTGTTTTCTAAAGGTAATATCACCTTTGAAGATTAGTTTTACAGGACTTGTATCCACTTTATGCATTGCATCTAGGAGTTTTTAATTTAAAAAGAGAGTACTTGTTGAAGATTTGTTGAAGAAATCTATAAGAAGCCTACTCATTTTTCAAATCAAGGAGATAGAAAGTTTAAAAATACAAGTGAATTATAGTCCTGAAGCAAGAGACATGTTGAACCTTAAAGAATTGTCTTTTTAGTTGAATGTTTTGTAAATTCTATATTAAATTTTTTCTGACATGTGGGATTTATATTATTTACATAAAAGGAGTTATCTTATTTGTAAGGGGCTATAAGCAAGGTTTTCAATCTAATGTATAAAGGTCAGGGAGATTTATTGCGAGGTTTTTGTTGTCCTAACAAAAGTTTGAAAAATTTATAATCGAGATTATTAGTTCCCAACAAAAGTTAGAAATCATTTCTTAATGAAAATTTTTAGAAAATACCTTTAAAAAGATAGAGAATGTAGGCTCTTATAGTCAAATCTCTCTAAAGTCCTATGTTCTTGTGGTCTACGTTACACGGAAACAGAAATGAAAAATTGATATAATATGAAATGAAAATAGAAAAATAACATTTTTCAAAAAAGTCAAAAATGAAAATACTTGGAAAATGTGTAAAATATAATTTGTAATATAAAAAATTATAAAAAATAATTCTTCAATCTAAAAATAAACATAAATTCCTTAATAAATTCAAACAAATTCCAAAAACAAATTCTAAAAAAAAAAAAATTTACGTTAGAGATGGAATTTTTTTGTCTCTAACCTCTTTGTGGATAAAATGTGTTTTCAAATCAAAAATGCATTTTTGATTTTTTTTTATTATTATGAAACAGTCTTGAAATATTTTTAAAATTGTAGAAACGATCTGAATTTTTTTTTTCTTTTACATTTTTAGCATTTTGGAAATGAAAATATCTGAAAAATGTCGAAACAGTACCCCCAAGACATTTTTGCGCATCATAATAAATTCACATTAATTATATATCTCTAAACATCTATCCCCAAACGATTTCTTATTGAGAAAAATTAAATTTTTCAAAGGTCCACTTCACCCTTCTTAGAAGATTTTCTTGCAACAGTTGTTCATAACAAAAAAAGTATCATGGGTGATTTAAAAAAAAAATATCATGAATTATCTGAACTAAAAATTCAAGATTTTAAAGATTTATTGTCAATTTTTTTATTTATATTTATTGTAAACAATTTAGATTGTATCAATACAAGAAATAAAAATAAAACATTACCTCGACCAAAGCATCACATGTCATCATCCTTACACATTTAAATTAAATTAAATTAATATATTTATATAAGAATATCTATTAAATTTTTTAAATTAACTTTTATATTTTAAAACATTAACTTAACAATTTATATTTTTGAATAAGAAAATTTTCCAAAATTTTAAATTAATTTTAATTCGGTGAGAACGCCTTTGTTATCACCCAAATAATTTTGGAGAAAAACTAAATTGGAGTTTTTCTAGGAAATTTTATAGGCAAACTCATATTTTTGTCTCCATATTTTTTGTTTTCATGTAGTCATTCAAATTTTTTGTTATTTCAGTTACATATTTAAATATACATTTTTGAATCAATTTAATTTCTATATTTTGACATTTTTTGTGTGACAACTTAAATTTTTTATTATTTTAATTATACTTCTATACCAGTATTTTCGAGTCAATCAACCTCTACACTTTGATATATATATATAAAAAAAAAAGATAAAGTGAGATGAGTCAATTTAATCTTTTTTTTACACTTTAAATTATAAAAATTAAATTAACTTCAAAATACAGGTACAAGTATATAGTCGAAACAACGAAACATTTCGATGGCCACAAAAAAAAAAAAAACCGTGAAAATACAACATATTGTATATATTCAATTTTATTATATATTATATATTCTATATTCTATTAAATCAAAAACATAAGAGAATTTATAAATTCATATATAATGTATAATTTAATAAAATTCAATATATAATAAAATATACAAATTCTATGTATAAATAACATTCATGTGCATTCACTATCCATTATTATATTTTGTCTTCTTGGCTTCCTTCGACAAAGTTGAACCATCACAAACAAATCAAATCAGACTAGACCAATTAAAGATTATTCATTGTTCATTATTGTTTACACTTTTAATTGTTGGGGTGTCTAGAATATTATTCAAATTTTTTATCCAACATATTGTTGGTTATTTAAATCATGAGTATATTTTATGCAATCGAAGTTATTATTTGTGTAGTATTTGGATGTTTTTACCATAAAATGTTGATATTTGTGTGAAAAATCAAATAATACTTAGATGTAAATGGACATTTGAAAAATGAAGAAAAGTGATCATTGTCTAGTGAGTATTATTTAGGTGAATAACTTGATGTCTTATCATAAAATATCGATATTCGTATCAAAAGTCTTTAAATGCTTAGATAGATAAGAAAATGTGTGGACCACAATTTCAAAATTGCAAGTGCAATCATTTTGAAGACATTTTCTAGCATTTTCATATATTTTTATGTTAGAAGGATTATATCATCTATAGTGAGACATTGTGTCTTTTATTCAATCTTTCATTGTGACACTTGGTATACCTAATAAATGGTATAGATGATTTGAGATTTTTTTAATAAATATTTATGAATAGAAAAAAAAATTAATACAGTTGGTCTCTGAACTTTATTCTCTGTACTATATTAGTCTTTATATTTTAAGTTATCTTATAGCAATTATTAAAATTTGAATCTTGTTAGAATTTAATTCCTCTTTAAAGATTTCATTGGATTCCATAAAAAAATTATCATTTTGCAAATGTATAAAATAAGAAGCAGCCGTTTTCAACGGCTGTCACTTTAATATTTTGAAGTGACAGTCTTGAGGAAGGTAAGCATTCTTAGGTTAATGCTTTAGCTAGTTATTTCATAGAAAAGCGCTTTCAATTTCCAGCAGTCCAATATCGCTATGAAGATTTGGAAACAACATGGCCTTAAAGATGTTCTGTCTAACCGTTCGGGCTTCTATTTTTTTCAATTCGAGGCGCATGCTTAGATGATGAATATCTTTAAACCCCCTCTTTCTTAAGGTTTTGGAATCGAGTATGCCCATTTCTCAAGATTCTCACTCATCATTTTGCAAATGTATTACGAACCAAAAATATAGACATATAACTCACACAAATTTATTACGAACCAAAAATGTAGCCATATAACTCACTTTTCAAACAACAAAATAAATAACTAAATCACACCTCCATCACTAGGAGCTAGGCTGCTCCTAACAAGATACCATCTTAACCTAACACAGCCCTTCATCTGTGTCCAACAGTGATGCATCCCCTACCACCGCCTTCAATTACTAGTTCTCGGGCTATTTGTAAGGCTAGGCCTACCCTTTTAACATTTAACCACAATTTGCTTGGTAATCCTCCCAAGGTAAGTTGTAAAACTCTCAATCAAAGTGCTTGGCCCAATTTCTCCCACGTAACCTCTTGATTCCTAAAGCTTTTATAAGGATGAAATATAAAATGATGTAAAACCGGATTTGCAACAGGTGGCAGCAGAAGCAGCAACAGGTGCATGGCGCGGCAATGGCCGCGCGGACAGCGCGCATGACGCCGTTTCGATTCGCCTTGCGCTGCAAATTAATTCCAGCATCCTCGTCCCCAAGGTTCAATCGGGACTCTCCTCGCGCGCGCGTGACCCTCCAAGCCGCAGGCACCCTCACTTATAGATATGCATTAATTAATTATCTACTAACCCCATCTCTCAATTTCTGAAATTACATTTAAACTTTAAAATTTTCAAAACTTTGAATCACTTCCTTATTCAAAAATATATTAAATTTTATTTTATTTTATAAATTTCTTAGATTAACAAAATCACTAATATAATTATAAATAAATCATTTTAAATGTAAAAATTAATTATTATTATTATTTTAAGATATCGGAATGTTACAACATTTATTGTATTTAATTTTTTTAATATTTAAATAATATTATTGACTAATAATAGATATATTGTGTTTAAAGGGTGACACTTGATGTATCAATTTAGTTTTTGTTTAACTTTTAATATTTTTTACGTGAAAATAAGTATTAGTACAAAGATAATATTCTTTTTATTATATTGCAATTTAAAAATCATAGATTAAATTCCTTTATTATTGCGATTTTTAAGCAAAATAAAATATAAATGAAATTTACTAATTAAATAATAGAATACATAGTCATGACGTAGGAAATTGACCATCAATATATTTGTTAAAGAGCACGACAATTGGATTGGATGCCTCAAACCTCGGATCAATAAGATGAGCTTTTGCAAAAAAAAAAAAAAAAAAAAGAATTGTTAGATTGTCTCAAAATTTGTCAAGAAAGCCATTCTCTAATGTTTAAGTTATGCTGGGTCGGGCTTCCAACTTAATTGGAGGATCACCCAATAATGGTTGGATATTTCTAAAAGAATGGCCCCATAATTATAACGACTCGTTAGTGAGTTTAAGAGTTTATTAATATTTTATTTATGAGCATTTAAAATTTTATCCCTATTAAATTAAATGTTGGGGAAATATCCTTCTTATGTGAATAAATTATAAATGTTATTATCAGTACAAGAAAAATGTATTTAGCGATGGAATTATTCCGTTGCTAATTAGAGACGGATAGCGATGGAATTTCCGTCACTAATTTTTTTTATATTTTTTAAATTTAACAACGGAATTAGTGACGGAAACTCTGTCACTAAATTTAACGACAGAATTAGCAACGAAATTCCAGTTGCTAAAAAATAAAAAAAATTTAAAAAAATTAAATAAAAGAATTAAAATTTAGCGACAGGGTCAACCCGTAGCTAAAAAAATAAAAAATTAAATATATTTATTAAAATTTAGCGATGAGGTCAATACGTCACTAAAAAATTAAAAAAAATTAATTAATTAATTAAAATTTAGTGACGGGGTCCATCCCGTCTCTAAAAAATAAAAAAAATTAAAAAAGACTAAATTAATTAATTAAAATTTAGCGACGGGGTCCATCCCGTGGCTAAAAAATAAAAAAAATTAAATAAAATAATTCAAATTTAGCGACGAACTCATCCCGTCACTAAAAAATTAAAAAAATAAATTAATTAATTAAAATTTAGCGACGGGGTCAACTCGACCCGTCGCTAAAAAATAAAAATATTAAATTAAAAAAATTAAAGTTTAGTTCTAAAAAATAAATAAAAAATAAAATTTAGTGACGGGATCCCATCGCTAAAAAATAAAAATAAATAAATAAAAAAATAAAATTTAGCGACCGGAAAAATCCTGTTGCTAAAAAATAAAAATAAAAAAATAAAATTTAGCTAGACTAAAAAAAATAAAAAAATAAATTAATTAAAATTTAGCGACGGATAAAACTCTGTAGCTAAAAAATAAAAATAATTAATTAATTAATTAAAATTTAGCGACGGGTTCAACCCCATCGCTAAAAAATAAAAAAAATAAATTAAAAAAATTAATATTTAGCGACAGGTCAACCCTGTTGCAACAAAATAAAAATAAATAAAAAAAATTAAATTTAGTGACGGGTGCTCCCATCGCTAAAAAATAAAAATAAAAAAATAAATAAAATCAAAATATAGCGACGGGTCACCCGTCACTAAAAAAATAAAAAAACTAAGTAAAAATTAAAAAATTTACATTTAAACATATCATAATAATTTTTACTAACATTAATATTAGTAAAAATTAAATTAAGAATTTTTAAAAGTATTATAAATTAAAATTAAAATAAAAACATAATTTTTCACTACTAATATAATAATTAATAAATTTTTATTTGAATTAAAAATGAAATAAAATTAAAATTAATATAAATCCCTTTACTAACATTAATATTAAAATTAATATTATTAAATAAGTTTAAGAAATTTTGGTGTATAAATATAATTCTAAAATATTTGGAAGAGAACACTATAAATATATTTTATATATAATAATAAACAAGAAGGTTTTCAGATCAACTAACGCGCGCACGAAACTTGGTCATAAGAGGTTGGGGGTTTGAATTCGGTATAAAACTTGAGAATAATAGTTGGGGGAGTAATATCCAACGTTGCCACGTGACGAGTAGAGGCGCAGCCACGTGGCGCACAGAGGGGAAGTCAGGGCCTGGCGCGCGTTGAATTTTGAATTTTAGGGTTGAATTTAGCAATAGAATTAACGACAGGGCTGACCCCATCGCTAAAAAATAAAAAAAATTTAAATTTAGCGACGGGAAAAATAAATAAAAAATTAATTAATTAATTAAAATTTAGCGACGAGGTCAAACCTGTCGCTAAAAAATAAAAAAAAAATGTAAATTTAAAAATTTAAATTTAGCGACGGGCTAAACCTCGTTGCTAAAAAATAAAAAATAAAAAAATAAAAAATTAAAATTTAGCGACGGGCTTAACCCCGTCGCTAAAAAATAAAAAAAATTAAATAAAATAATTCAAATTTAGCGACGGGTCAACCCCGTCGCTAAATCCATCGCTAATCAACGACGGGTACAACCCCCGTCGTTGATTCCGTTACTAAAAAATACCCGTCGCTAAATTTCAGCGATGTCACTTTTAGCGATAGAAAGGTACCCATCACTAAATCCGTCGCTAAAAATTTAGCAACGGATTTTGATATTTTAGCGACAGAATCTTCCATCACTAAAACATTGATTTTTTGTAGTGCTATCATATTTGATAAAAAAAGGAGAAATAAAGAAAATGAAGAAATAAAATGAAAATGATTGAAAGGTCCAACTTAGTGGGCTAAAGTAAATTGGGCTACTAAAATTGGGTTAAGCTCGCGTGCAAGTTGTATGGTACTCTATTTAAGTAAATGAAATGGATTGGGTTGCCTATTGGGCCATTATGAATTGAGCTAGTGAGTGGGCTTGAGCCCATGTATTTAAGTGAGTTGAATTGAATAAATGGGAAAAGAAATGAGAAAATGCAAATGCCTATGAGGAGCATGAAGATATTTTAATATATATGTGTATGAGGTAGGGGCAAATTTGGAATTTGGAGAAGGGGTGGTTGGAGAAGGGACATGCAGCCCATCTCCCCCATTCCTTCTTGCTTCTTTAATTATTTTCTTCCCTCTCTCATCTCCAATTCTTTTGCTCTCCCTCCCGTTCATCTCTTCTTCTTCCTCTTCATTTCTTTCTTTGCTATTTTCTCCAAGCTCTACTCTTGGGTGAAGCTTCAAGAGGAAGGATTTTCAGATTTTGAGGAGAGGCAAGCTTCTTCTTCGGATCAAGCCTCTTTAAAAGGCAAGTTCTTCTTACACTCTTATCTTATTTTGTGCAAGCTTTCCTTATTTTTCATGGTGATGTCGAAAAGTTTCATGGTTCTTGGTTCCCTCATTGATAAAAATAATTTTTGGTATCGGTTATATATTTTCTTCAACCATATATGTTATGTCAAAACTTTTGTTTGGTCTTGGTGTTAGTCTCGTTGGGGCTCGTTTATCCCATTTTTTATTCAAAGAATGACATTTGTGGGTTAGGAAGCTAGTGGTGATTGTTTTGGGAGTGTTTTGAGTCCATTTTGTGTGTTTTGTGTGCGTTGAGTCGACTATTTTTAGGGTTTAGTCGACTCAACAAAAGCCTGTTTTCTCATATATTTGGTGCTAGCCCTTGGCCCAGTCGACTAATGGGTGTTGATCAGTCGACTAAGAATTTCCTTAGTTGACTATCCCTTCCCCAAAAGTCGACTATTCACTTTTTTCAACACTGCGCATGTTCCGCTATTTTGATCATAACTTTTGATGTAGAACTTGGAATTGTGATCCGTTTAAAGAGTCATAAACTAGACTCCGAGGGCTTAGATTTGATATATAATATCATATATTTTGGATATGATTTGAGTTGGTTAAGACTTTTATTAATCTAAATAAAGTAAGATTGTTAAAGTAAATTGTGATTAAATGCTTCCTCTGATATCACTTGATCCTCTAAAGTGATACGATATGATTGAAGATACATATATGTATATACATGGGTTCGTGAGATAAAAGGAGAATTGAGAAAGAGCCAAGAACTTTAATAGGAAAAATTGAGGATATGTGAATGTCACTTATCATAGTATTATTGTGGTTATGTTGCATGGCATTGTGTGCTATTTTATCTTGCATTATGATGATGGTTCATGGGTTGCATTCATTGGGGGGCATGTTTTGTATGTGATGGGAGCGTGAACATTGGCATGACACAGTTGGCATGTGAGTGTTAACTTGTGTATGTTAGGCGAGCATATGCATTAGAGCATTCATGTGTGTGAATTC
The DNA here is from genome assembly GCF_014633365.1 of Diospyros lotus. Classification (NCBI taxonomy): domain Eukaryota; kingdom Viridiplantae; phylum Streptophyta; class Magnoliopsida; order Ericales; family Ebenaceae; genus Diospyros; species Diospyros lotus. The sequence continues at coordinate 1,946,049 of NC_068347.1, read as the reverse complement.
CTACGTAGCCGTAGCATGGCCTGATGCTTGGCTTATGGGGGCCTTGCTATCATGTTAATGCTGCAAGAGCCATTGCATTCCTTATTTGTTGCATTGCATGGTAATGAAAGTTGGATTGCGATTGCGATGCGTAAGACTGTGAGTTGAGGCTCACATTAGTTAGATCATATGATGCATAAGACTGTGGGTGGAGGCCCACTACAACTGGATCTTGTGATGTGTAAGACTGTGGGTAGAGGCCCACAACAACTTGTGACCTTGATGAGATTGTGGGTGCTATGGCACATGATGACGCCAGTGATGGATATGACATCTATAGATGTGGTACGGGAGCCTTGGGCTCATATGGTTGATTTGGTAGCCATCCTGGGCTACTGGCAGGTTTGTATTCAGGGTCTTAGGCGCCAGTGTACTCATTTTATGTGGGCCCCAAGGACTATATGTGTGCCTCTATGCATTATGTTATGGCTGGATATTTATGTAACCACATGGTATGGATTGTGTGACATTTATGTCTATAAGACTGGCGTGTGTTCCATATGTGGCATGATATGAATGATGTTCAAGGAAAGTCTGGTCAAATTTAGTTTTCATTGTTTTTATGCACTTGTCGAGCCTTATGGCTCACTTTGAAAAATGTGTTTTAATTAAATGTAATAAATTATATTTTCCTGGGGGATGATGTTGTCAAGCATAGAAGGCATGAACTCAAGTGAGGTTTAGTCATCGGGTAGTGATTTTCCCTTGGCACTATGTTATGCATGCCTTCGTATATTAAGCTTGTTGTTGTTTCCCTTTGCTATAAATTTGCTGAGCCTTGTGGCTCACTTTGCTTTTTTTGTCAATCCAGGAAAGGGATAAAGTAGTTTTGGGGTAAGTTCCGGTTAAATGTATACAGAGATGTTCTGGCCTCAAAGATCCATGGGTGTAATTGATGAGGGCACGATTAAAGGGTTTAATTTTGTATTTAAAGTCTTGATGCTCCTTTTACTATGAAAATGTATGGGTGGTAAGTCCTAGATGATAATGTAAAGAATGATGTAATATTTTTTATTGCTCATATTGTTAGTAAGCAAATATGGGAATGAAAATAATTTTTGGCAAATTTTGAGTAATATTTGTATTTGTATCCATTTTGAATGGATATTCTCTCGGACTTCTTACGCCTGCAAGTAATCCGGGAGCAGGCTTTAACAATAATAGTTGGGTATTCCTAAAAGGATGGCATGGTTTCTTTCAGTAATATTTTTATCTCATGGGTCTAAAATAATCTTAATGAGATTAGGGTTTTTTTTGTGCCTCTAAAGCTATAAAATTCATGCATAATAGGTGAGAAAAACAAAAGAAAAAATGAGAGAAAAAATGACAAAGTTCTAGGAGAAATTTGGATTTCTATTTCTGCCTATGCAACTGTGATTGAACAGTCAACCAGACAATGTTTTTTACTCCAATTGATTTAAAATTTTGAGATTATGTTCGAGACTCATGGTTATAGGATTTGGACAGTGGAGATCTGATTTGGAGGCAAGAATTCTTGGGAATCAAGCCTATTTTTATACTGTTTTGTGGTTTATCTCGGATTTTCTATTTTTGCTTGTGCAACAGTGATTGAACAGATGATCAGAAGATGTTTTATGATATGATTGAACTGAAATTTGGGGAGTACATTCTAAACTAGTGATTCTAGGATCTGGACGATGAAGATCTAATTTGGAGGTCGACATCTTTGAGAATTTAGCCATTTTCATACTGTCTTCTAGTTTCGGTTTGATCTTCCTTAACTCCTTCTTTATTTTACTGATTTGAGATAAGTTTGATTCCTTGTTTTATCTTTTGTAATGATGGTCACTCTTATAACATGTCTTGTTGCACATTTTTATTTATCAATAATTTTGAGCAATTATATTTGATATTTGAATATGGAATATGCATGTTTATGATCAATCATGTTTGTCTGTGAAATTTAATGAAAATTGGTTTTTGGGGTATATTTTGTAATTTTGTGAAAGTTTAATAAATAAAGTGTAAATAATAAAAAAATTAAAAATTTAGATGGATGAAAGCCTAATGACACATAATGAGAGTTGTCAACGTTTCATTATGTTTTGGGGAGTTAAAGATATTTTAGTAAATATTAATTATGAGAATTGTTTTAATTTTTTATAATATTATTTGTGTAATAATTATACGTGATTTATATTATATTAAAATAATTAATAAAGTAAAAGATCATTTAATTAAAAGAAATTGAAGATAGTAGAAGACGCACTATGCGCCTGGTAATTATTGAGAGAGATTGGGGAGACTTCTCGTGTAATGACCCCATACATATATATATATAATATAATATTATATTATAATAAATTAATATATATTATTATTTAAAAAAAAAAAGAAAAGAGGGAGCAAGTGTATAGGTGTCAAAAGGGCCGGCCCGGCCCGGCCCGGTCCGGCCCGAGTCGGCCCACGGGCTTTTTAAACGGGCCGGGCCGGCCCTTTTACTAAAAGGGCCGGGCCGGGCCCTGGCCCTCTTATAATTGATAGGGCCCGGCCCGGCCCACGGCCCCCCTACAAAAGGGCCGGGCCGGGCCCTTAGCCCACAGGGCCTAGTGGGCCGGGCCCGGCCCTTTTTTTTTTTCTTTTTTTTAAATAATTTTTTTAAAAATAATACATATAATATATACATATATAAATATCAAAATAATACATATATAAAAATTAATTTGTTTTTTTAAAATATTTTCTATCTTAATTCTTAAGTTTTAAATATTATTTCATTATTTTATATTTCAAAATTCTATATACCTTATAATTTTTCTTGTGAATTGATATGAAAAATAATGTATATATAAAAAGGAGAATGTTTATTTATAATTTAAATATATAAAAAATTTAACTTAAAAATTTTAAATAAATTAATTGATTGTTATTATTTATATATATTGCGAAATTAAATTTTTTAGCATCCAATATCAATAATTACTAAAGAATAACAAAATTAAAAAAAAAAAATGAGTAAGAGCCTTACTGGCCCATAAGGGCCTCATAGGCCTGGCCCATAAGGGCCCAACGGGCCACGGGCCGGGCCGGGCCGGGCCCTTAGACGGGCCGGGCCGTGGGCCCAATTTCTTTGGCCCAGCCCGGCCCCCCAATGGGGGCCGGGCTCGGCCCGGCCCGTATGAACAGTAACGGGCCGGGCCAAAGCCCGACCCGTCACGGGCTGGGCCGGGCGGCCCGCAGGCCGCCCGGCCCTTTTGACACCTCTAAGCAAGTGGGGGCAGAAAAAGGAAATTGGGGAAAAGGGAAGGAGGAGATGGGCAAGCCATCCACTATCTTTTATATATATATATATATATATATATAAATAGTGCATGGCACCCACCCACGTGAAGGGGCTGCCTTCTTGTCTTTACTTTTATATATCATATATATATTATTATACATATAATATATGATAATATATTATAACTAATAAAAAGTAGAAGAAGGCAGCAGCGTGAGTCTCATCCGTCTCTCCCTTTCCCAATTTCTATATAAGGCGTTCTTTGTCTTCCTCTTCTTACGTCCATAACTCCCATAGCTCACTTCAAACCTTAGCAGCTCTATATTCAAGCAAAAATAGCAAAAATTAGCCTAAGGGACATAATCGAGTGATAAAAAGGTAGGATAAAAATTTATCTAAAAGTTTCTAGTGTGGGTTCGATGTCTGGGGAAAGCAGAATGCTTCCTTTTGAGAGAGGACCTTAGGAGTGATATTAATAGTGTTAAGACCTACCAACCTAATCATTTGAGCACATCTCTCGATTTACCTTCTCAGTGTAACTCTAGGGGCAGGGTGACTGAGGACACCAATAATGGAACGTAATTTAAAAAAATAAAAAAATAAAAATTAAAAGGAAAAGCGTCTGAAAAAGTTCTTAATTTCTTTTTATTTTAATTATACTTTCTATGATTGATATTATGATTCTTACCTCCACTATCATATTTAATCTTCTTGTTCTTTTTTAAAGACTTGTTCAAAAAGTTTAAATAAAATTTTAGCTCATCCTATATTTTTAAAGAAATTATGTTCTTTGTCATAATAAGTTATCTTTTGATGATCCATGCTTCTCCAACCGCTTAATCCTTGAAGAATCATAATTATTTCATAATATTCTATCCAAATAGTATTATAACTTTATAATACATCCTATGTTAATTATTTTATCATTAATATCATTAGACGACACTTGGGTTCTGGTAACTCTAGATTACTCTCCCTGTTGTTGTAAAAATTATGAACGTGGATAAAATTATTTATTTTGGTTTAAAAGTTGTTCAAATTGAACCTAGTGATATCAAACAGTGTCATGGCCACGAATAATGAGAAGATAACCCCAAACATGTCTAGAAAATTTATTTTATATCTAGTCGATGAAATAACCAAACATGCAAATCGAATGACATAATGCCTCATAAATCATGTTGGTTGTTAATATGTATATTAATTGATTTTACGTTGATCATGAGTGGGGCTATATGTTATAAATGTGCATGATGATGTGTATAATATATGATCATGTATGAGCATATGCTTGGAATATTATTTAAGAATGTATGGATACATGTGCTTTGAAATTGCTTAAGTGTTACATGATGATTAATGCGCATGGCGAACAATGTCTGCAGGGTATACCCACAAACTTGGTAGGCGAAAGTCTGACACGAAAGAGCTTCGACTCACTATGCTCACTTGATGAAAATCAATACGTGGGAGCTTCAGCTCACTATGCTTGCCTGATGAAAATCAGTGCGTATGTGGAAAGACCATGATTCACAATTTAATGATTATCTTTGTAGGTATACAAGTCAGGTACATATTTTTAGGCTTTGGTTGTCAATGTGACTTATGTGGGCCCTAAGGGTTGTATGTGTGCATGCATGCATGTATATATTGTTATATGATGTTGTGAAGCATAACATGGGTGAGTTTAATATAGTTAAGTAATTCCATCGCTTGTTTCGATTCTTGTCTGTTTTAAAACTATATTTGCTCGGGCCTTGCGACTTATACTTTCTTTTACATCATTCTAGATTAGTAGAAAATGGATGTTAAATGTGAGTCTAGTAGAGCTTGATTCGTAAAAGTCTTTGGGAGTATTTCGGGTGCAAGGGCAAAATTATTACATTTGTTATATTGAACTTAATTGAAACTTTTGATAATTATGTATGAATAAGCCTCTTATGTTTGTATTAAATGAACTTATGATTTTAATATTTATTTTTACTTCTGTTGTTGAAAAAAAAAGGGAATTTTATTCACTTGAGTTTTTATTTGTATCAATCTTTTGGAATTTCTTCTCAGATTCTTTTGATAACGGGATCTCTGAGGAAGGGTCCTCACATCTCGTCTCTTATGATTATTGAGAGGATTTTGTAACACAGATTTGATGATATTAGTAAAAAAAATTTGCACCTCAATTTCGTGATTTTTACTCCTCGTATTGAGGGGGTTTTCCACATAAATTTATTGCCTCCTTTATTTTTATGGTTGCACTTGGTACTTGGCTAGTTGCTTTATTTCTTCACAAGTTTTCAAAAGTTAGGGATTGGGTATATTGATCCCAACAAGTTAGACGTGGAGCAATAGTAAAATTAAAACAAATAATTGGGATTTGCGGTGACTGTTAGATTGTAAGAAATTATCTTAAATTATAATCGAACTTATTACTTAATTCTAAATAAAAATCTTAATTGAATTTGATAGTTTAATCATGAGTAGGATTTGTTCATGTTTAGCTCTTGTAGAAAACTTCATTCCTTTGTACGGAGCCAAACTCAAGTAGAATGTGAGATTAAGAATGACTTAGTAAAGAGATTAAGGGTAGCCTCGTTAAGGCATGTTCGTGTTTAATATCCTCTTATGCATGAAAACATAATTCGTTATTTCTAAAATGTTTTCTACCCTAAAATGCCAAGAAACATCAAAAACACATCTGGGCCATTCCTGTAATCTTAGAAAAATTTAGGGGTCATTCTGCAACATTAAAAATGTTTTCTATTTCGTGACCGCGTTAAAGATGAAAATAATTTCATCTTTATTATCTTGGCGATGAAATTAGTGACAAAAACAATTTATATTTATGTTTGTTTTAATGGATGATGAAATTTATATTTATATTTGATCAAATAATTATTTTTTATAATTTTTATATTAAAATTTATGAAAGACTTTTATTTATACATTTTCTCACATTTCTATTTCTTGTTCTTTATGAAAAATGTTAAAAATGTTAGGTTGCGTTCTCTTTATTTTTTAATTTTTAATTTTGAGTTTTGAATTCATTTTTAGTTTTCTGTTTTGAAAGTCTATTTTTAGAAAATTGAAAACGCGTTCTTTTTGTCATTTTAAAAAATTATTTCTCAAAACAAAAAATTAAAAAATACATTCTCTTTAAAATTTTGAAAATAATTTTTTAATTATATTTTATTCAATAAATTTGATTATTTAGTAAATTAAAAATATTTAATGTTTATAAATTATTAAAAAAATATCTATATTTTAAAGTTAATGAATTTTGTAATATTTTTTTCATTATAATAATAAAATATGAATAAATAAATAAATAAATATATTTTAAATTTTGAGTTTGTCTTGAATGAAAACACTCGAAACAACTTTTTATTGTTTTGAGTTTTTTTTATAATTTTTTTTATTTTTAAAAGTATATTTTTAAAAATAGTAAAGAGAATGCATTTTTATTATTTTAAAAAATTAAAAATTAAAAATTAAAAAAGACTTGAAAACAGTAAAAGAACAAAATCTTATGTTTTTTGTTTTTATTTATATCACACTTAAATTTTATAATATGAGAGAGAGAGAGAGAGAGAGGTGAATGATTGATGCATCATCCTTTCCTTTTCCTCTTCATTTTCTTTTTCATTTTCGTTGTCTTTCTCTCCTACCAAACGTAAATGAAAACAATCTCACTGCGTGCAGAATAGAGCATTCAGCAAGCTATCTATACACATACATATACACGTCCTGAATGTCAAGAGCCATTCAGCACAAACTAAATCACATCAATCTTAAGAAACGGCCATGAATGGCGAAGAGAGAATTGGCACTACTGATGAGCTTCTCCGTGCGCACGCTCACGTTTTGAACCATACATTCGCTTTCATAAGCTCAGCCTATCTGAAATTTGCAGTTCAGCTGGGCATACCAGACATCATTCACCGCCATGGCCAACCCATGAAGCTCTCCCAGCTGGTTGCTTCTCTTCCTGCTCTCAACCCCTCCAAATCCCACTGCATCCGTCGCCTCATGCTCGTGCTAGCTCACAATGGGTTCTTCGTTGAGCTGAAAGCCGCCGACGCCGGAGAGGAGGAAGAAGCCGAGTACACGCTCACGCCGGCCTCCCATCTCCTCTTGAGGACTACACCTGCTAGCGTGTCGCCATTCGTGCTCTTTATTCTCCATCCTCTCATGGTCAAGCCATGGAATTGGCTGACTCCATGGCTGGGGAACGACGATCCCACCACGTTCCTGACGGCGAATGGACGAACGATTTGGGATTGCGCCGGACAGGACCCTTCCTTTAACAGTCTTTTCAACGAGGGCATGGAGAGTGATTCCCGTATGATGGCGTCTGTGGTGATCGAGGAGTGCAGAGGAGCCTTCGTGGGGCTTAGCTCGTTGGTCGATGTGGGGGGCGGCACCGGGACGATGGCTAAGGCCATTACGGAGGCATTCCCAGAGATGAAGTGCACTGTGCTTGATCTTCCTCACGTTGTTGACAAGCTGCCAGGGAGAAAGAACTTGTTCTTCACTCCTAGAAACATATTTGAGGCCATCCCCCCCGCAAATGCAATTTTACTCAAGGCATACTATTCCTCGTTCTGTGAGCAAGCGCAATAGTCTGTTAATGACATCATCCAAAAAATAACAACATAAAAATAGTTTCTTTGTCGACTCGTCTTTCTGAACCTGCCGAGAGAAAAAAGGCCACAGTGGCCCTTTTCTAGTCAAACGAATCTAAAAGGTTCATCATCTTCTCTCTCTCTCTCTCTCTCTCTCTCTCTCTTTTTATTATTTTGCTTTGTCTATTTTGGGTCACATTTGGTTTTGCAATTTTACTTAAGGTATACTTTTCGGTTCTATTAAGCATGTGTGATAGTCTGGTAACAACATCATGCACAAGATAAGAACACAAAAATTGTCTGTGGACTCGTCTTCTACTCCCCAATAAGTAGAAAAAAAAAGAGGCCACTATAACCCTTCATGGTCAGACAAATCCTAAGGGCTCATCTTTTACTTCTATTCTCCTTTTGTTTTTTCACTTGTTTATTTTGGGTAACATTTGATTTTGTTCTAGTTTCTAATTTTTAATTTTCATTTTCACTATTTTGTCAAGAAAAACAAGATAGGAAACTTGTTCTTTATTCGAAAGATTAAAAAATTTATATTTTATGGCTGTTAAACAAAGTAAAGAACCAATCATGCTTTTATAAAGCTTGTTGTCTACAGCCTTGCCTAACTCATCTTTATCTAGGCTTTGAGAACTACTCATAGGTGTAGCCATAGGTTTACAATCTTGAACATCAAATCTCTTAAGAATGTCTCTTATGTATTTTTGTTGAGAAATAAAAATTTCTTCATTTTCTTGTTTTAATTGTAATCCTAAAAAGTATTTAAGCTTACACATCATGCTCATCTCAAATTCTCCTTGCATAAGATTTGCAAATTGATCACATAAAAATTTATTTGTAGATCCAAATATGATATCATCTACATATATTTGAACTAATAAGATGTCCTGATCATGGCTTCTTATAAATAAGGTTGTATCTATTTGGCCTCTTTTAAATCCTTTATCTAAGAGAAACTTACTAAGTCTCTCATACCATGCCCTAGGGGCTTGTTTTAGACCATACAAAGCTTTAGACAATTTGAACACATGGTCTTCATACTTGTGATTTTCAAAACCTGGGGGTTGTTCTACATAAACTTTTTCATTAATATACCCATTTAAGAAAGCACTCTTAACATCCATTTGATATAACTTGAAGTTTTTGTAACAAGCAAATGCTAACAACATTCTTATGGCTTCTAACCTAGCAACAGGGGGCATAAGTTTCATCATAGTCAATACCTTCTTCTTGGCTAACCTTGAGCCACTAGCCTTGCTTTGTTTCTAGTTATAACTCCATTTTCATCCATCTTATTTCTAAATACCCATTTTGTACCTATAATAGGATAATCTTTTGGTCTTGGCACTAGTTTCCAAACTCCATTTCTTTCAAATTGATTTAATTCTTCTTGCATGGCTATAATCCAATTTTCATCCTCTAAAGTGTCTTTGACATTTTTGGGTTCAACTTGGGATAAGAAGGCAACATATTGGCATTCATTTCTAATGGATGATCTAGTTCTAATGCCTTTGGATGGATCTCCTATGATTTCATTCTTTTTGACATATTTCCTTTTTCTTGGAAATGTTGGTTCTTTTTCTACTTGATGCTCTTGTTCTCCTTCAAACGGATCATTCTCTTGAGTATTAAATTCATTTTGCTCTACTGTAAGCTTTTCAAAATTTTGGGTTACTTCATTTTCACCATCTTTCCTAAGTTTTGGAACCTCAATGCTTATGTCATCAATTATTTCTTGAATTGTTTCCTCTACTACTAGGGTTCTTTTGTTGAATACCCTATAACCTTTACTTTGATATGAATATCCTAAAAATATATCTTCATCACTTTTAACATCAAATTTACCTAGAGATTCTTTTCCATTATTGAGAATATAGCAAGTGCTATCAAAGACATGGAAATAACTTATGTTAGACTTTCTTCCTTTAAATAGTTCATAGGGAGTCTTTTTCAAAATTGGTCTTATTGACACTCTATTTAGAATGTGACAAGTAGTATGAACAGCTTCTGCCCAAAAATATTTAGGAAGATTTTTATCACAAAGCATTGTTCTAACCATTTCTTGTAAGGATCTATTCTTTCTTTCTACTACACCATTTTGTTAGGGAGTCCTAGCACAAGAGAAGTTATGATCTGTTATATGTATTTCCCGCATCACCCCGCATGGGCCAGACTCGATCCGATAGACCGGCCCAATCACCCAAGGCCGAGAAGGCCCGGACGACCTCGTCAAGGAAGGTCCAGCCTCCACCAAAGACCCGGAACTCGTAAAGCGAGCATATGACGAGCCCCCGGTAATCCCCCAACGAGCTCGGAGCAATCGACTAACGAGCTCCTGAAATATCCTCCAGATCGCTGTCCCATCCAGGTCGCTGGCCTAAAACCTCCAGCTCGCATGAGCGGCAAAGCTGCTGAGAAGTCAGAGGTAGGGTCCGATCACTTTATCTGTAACAGCCCATGCCCCTCGTAATGGGGATCCCACTCCTGGTCTTGCGAAGGCGGTAAGAACTGTTTGTCCCCCATTATACAAACACTGTATTTTTATATATTATCTAGATTGTAAAAGCCCCTCAAGATAAATGAGAATGAAAGAGACCAGGAGGAGGGGAGAGGAAAAAAGGATAATCAGATACCGCCACTCTGGGAGAATAATCAGATGGTGGCCGTGGACTAGGCATCGTTCTGGCCGAACCACGTAAAAGATTCTGTGTTACACGCTTGGAACTTTGGGGGGGGGGAGGGGTTTTCTTCCTTCCTTCTCGGTATTTTTGGATTGACTCACCGCGGCCCAAAACGAATCACGGTCGGCCGAAATCAAACGTCGACATTTTGGCGCTAGAGGAAGGGGCCGCTCTGATCAATAGCCATGGCTAGAGGAAGGAATACTAGAAGTTCCGAGGTGGCGGTCGACCCACCTGAAAATCACCACGACCGACCACGAGACTTACCACCAAATGGAGGACCCATTGCCCCGACAGCCGATACTCCTTTGCCGCCGCCCGCCGGAGACGCTCCCGGCATACCACCACGGGTCCCTGTCCAGCCTACTGTCCAAATCACTGGGACAGGGACGATCCGGGACTGGCAGCAGCGCCAGGAAGCATTGGAGAATACGGTAATGCAACTCGCTGACGCGGTCAGAATTCTGGCCCAAGCTCAAGCACGGGCTGTCCACGACCCACCGGCGTCGCCTCGCAGGGTCCGCCAACCGCGGGAGGAGAGACACCCACCCGCGGAAGAAGATATCGGGGACAACTATCCGTCCCCAATTCACCGCTCCCCAGTCCGAGAAAGAAGCAGGCGGTCGCAAGCCCAGCAATCAGTAGGACCGGACTCAACTGTGGAAGAGCTGTATCAAAGGGTGCGACAGCTGGAAGAACGACAAGGAGTCCGCAGCCAGAATAATGGCCGTGGGGATAGGACGCCGTTTGCCAGAGAGGTTGAGCTCGAACCCCTGCCCCGGAGGTTTAAGGTCCCGAGCATGCCGCAATATAATGGGGACAGCGACCCCTATGATTACCTGGATGCGTACAACGTGCAAATGGATCTACAGACAACCAGCTCGCTGGCTAAATGTCGCGCCTTCCCAGCAATCTTAGGAGACATCCCCCGAGCTTGGTTCAGGAGCCTTCCGCCTCGTAGTATCAACAGCTGGGAAGAGTGCCAACAGAGGTTCCTTAACCAATACAGGGCTCTAAGGAGGCAGCTCGCGCCACCTTGCCACCGTATTCCAGAAAGCAAACGAGCCACTAAGGGATTACATCGCCAGGTTTAGGCGCGAGGTGAGCAACGTCGAGGATCCCTCGGACGAAAGTATCCTAACGGCGATCTCCGCCGGCCTCCGAAAAGACGGAAAGCTCTACGAGAGCATCTACCGAACCCCGGTCAAAGACCTGGGGGAATTCTATGAACGAGCTTCCAAGGAAATCCGATGGGAAGACGCCTTCGGGACGAAGAAGCCCGTCGGGTCGAGAGAAGAAGCTGGGGGCTCCAGCCAGAATAAGAGAAGGCACAACGGAGACGCCGGAAGAGAAGCTCGGGGCGAGCGCTCGAACAATGAAGTGTTCAAGCGAGCTCGGAAGGCAGAGGGAGATGAGCGACCTCATAGATCACAGCGCTTTGACAGCTACTGTGCCCTGTCAGACCCCCAAGAAAGGATCTTCGCCATCGAAAGGAACAAAGAGGAATTCGGGAAGCCCAACCCGTTAAGAACCCCAAACAAATTCTGAAACAAAGAAAAATTTTGCGCGTACCACAACGAGGCGGGTCACAACACCTCGGAATGCTGGGCCCTAAGGGACGCCATCGAAGATCTGATAAGAAGAGGTCGCTTGAAAGATTACGTGGTGCGGCCGACTAATCAACCAAGCCAGCCGCCGGTACAGCAGCAGCCTCCCACCGATGATGACCAATCATCGGCTGTACGAACCATCTACACGATCCATGGCGGGCCCCACCTCGCTGGATCCTCCCACAAATCCCGCGACAAATACATACGAGAGGCCAACCATGTCTTGCTAGCGAGATCGGGCGAATAGCCGGTTCCCACGAAGCGGCCTAGGGGTAACCCAATCCCAGAGAAGATGTTTTTCTCGGAAGAAGACGCCAGAGACGTCCATTGGCCGCACAACGACGCACTCGTTATACGAGCCCAGGTCGGCAACTCCGAAGTGCGAAGGATAATGGTGGACACGGGCAGCTCGGTAAATGTAATGTACAGAGCATGCTTCGATCAGATGGGTCTGGGAACGGAACAGTTGAGTTCGTCCCCAGAGCCACTCTATGGGTTCACGGGAGACGCAGTGATTCCCGTCGGTCGGATCAGCCTTCCCCTCACCATCGGGAATGCGAACCGCCAGGCCACTACTTTGGCAGAATTCCTAATAATTGACTGCCCCTCAGCATACAACGTCATACTCGGAAGGCCGGCGATGAACGACCTGGATCTAGTTACCTCAACCAGGTCGCTTACGGTGAAATTCCCGACCCCCGACGGTGTAGGGTGTGTACGAGGCGAGCAGCACCTCGCAAGACGTTGCTATGAGGACGCCCTGAAAATGGGAGCAAAGGGAAAGAAAGTAAATATCATCGCAAAAGTCGGCCCGCGATCAACCGGCCGATGGGAAGACCTGGATCCACGCGAGGTCGACTGCGAAAAGCCCACCGGTCCCATGGAAGAGCTCGAAGATATCTCAGTCGGCGAGGCAGACGAGGAAAGGCATCTCAAGCTAGGCAAGAGTCTAGCCCCCGAGGTAAAATCCCAACTTACAGATTTCCTTAAAGCTAACCTTGATGTATTCGCATGGAACCACGAAGATATGGTGGGAATCGCCCCAGAAGTCATGTCACACAGGCTCAACGTAGATCCAAGCTACAGGCCAGTGCGCCAGAAGAGGAGGCCAATGACTCCGGAGCGTTATACCGCTCTTAAAGAAGAAGTGGATAAACTCTTGGCGAATAATTTCATCAAGGAAGCCCACTATCCGGTCTGGGTGGCCAACCCGGTCCTAGTAAAAAAGAAAAACGGGAAGTGGAGGACCTGCATCGACTTCACCGACCTGAACAAGGCCTGTCCTAAAGACAGCTTTCCCCTCCCCAGAATCGATCAGCTCGTGGATGCAACGGCGGGTCACCGCCTCCTCAGTTTCATGGATGCCTACTCGGGCTACAACCAGATCCCCATGAATCCCACGGACCAAGAGCACACCTCGTTCATAACCGACCGGGGGCTCTATTGTTACAAGGTCATGCCCTTTGGATTGAAGAATGCTGGCGCGACCTACCAGAGGCTGGTCAATACGATGTTCGAAACACTGATCGGAAAAACCATGGAAGTATACGTTGACGACATGCTGGTAAAATCCGAGCAAGTGACGGACCACGTTTCCGATCTAAGAGAAACATTTGGAATCCTCAGGAAATATCAGATGAAGCTCAACCCGCTCAAGTGCGCCTTCGGTGTAGCCTCTGGAAAATTTCTTGGGTTTATGGTAAACAACAGAGGCATCGAAGCCAACCCAGACAAAATTAAGGCTCTGCTCGACATGAGGTCGCCCATAAGAAAGAAGGAGGTGCAAAGCCTCAATGGTCAGGTCGCGGCTCTGAGCCGTTTCATTTCAAAGGCAACTGACAAGTGTGCCCCATTCTTCGAGCTTCTAAAAAAGGAGAAAGACTTCAGATGGACAGAAGAATGCGAGTTCGCATTCCAACAACTAAAGGAGTACATGGGACGGGCCCCACTGCTCGTCAAACCTAAGGAGGGAGAGAGGTTGACCTTGTACTTAGGAGTATCCCAACAGGCTCTCAGCGCGGCCCTCGTTCGGGGGGAAGAAGGGGTGCAGCACCCCATTTATTACGTCTCCAAAAGCCTAATCGATGCAGAAACAAGGTACGCACCAATCGAAAAATTGGCTTACTGTCTAATAGTGGCATCAAGGAAGCTGCGACCCTATTTTCAAGCTCATGAGATCGAAGTCCTGACCAAATACCCATTGAAACAAATCCTCCAAAAACCGGATACCTCAGGCCGTTTACTAAAATGGTCTATTGAGCTCGCTCAGTTCGACATAAAGTACAAACCAAGAATGACGATAAAGGGTCAAGCGTTGGCAGACTTCATTGCCGAGTTTACTGGGCCAATTGACGAGGAGCCAGAAAACCTGAAAGGACCGTCCTGGGAACTATACGTCGATGGATCATCGAACGAACAAGGAGCGGGAGCCGGGGTTATGCTAATAAGCCCCGAAGGTCACAAAATCCTCTGCGCCCTGAGGTTCGGTTTTTTAGCCACCAATAATGAATCCGAGTATGAAGCCTTATTAGCAGGACTCCGCCTGGCAAAGGAAATACGAGCTGAATTCTTGGACATCTTCAGTGACTCTCAACTAGTTGTCAACCAGGTGCGGGGAGAATACCAGGCCAGAGACACGAAGATGGCAGCATACTTACAGAAGGCACGCGAACTTTTAGCCACTTTCGAAAAATATGAAATGCATCAAATCCCCCGTTCCCAGAACTCTCATGCGGACGCTCTGGCTCGCCTAGCAACTGCCCGGGACGCAGAATTCTTGGGGGACATACCTGTCGATTTTTTGGCCACCCCGAGCACGGAACAACGAGATGAAACGCTACTGATCACGGTGCCCCAAAACTCATGGATGACCCCCATCTTGGAGTATCTGCAAGACGGGAAACTACCGGAAGACAAGCTGGAAGCACGTCGCCTGCGAGCTCAAGCCGCCCGATATTGCATCTACGATGAAAGACTGTACAAGAGGGGATTCTCAGCCCCACTCCTGAGGTGCATTGACGGCACCGATTGCCAGTCTGTGTTAGAAGAAATTCATGCAGGCCACTGCGGTAATCACGCAGGGGCACTCTCTCTGGCACAAAAGGCCCTCCGACAAGGGTTTTATTGGCCCACCGTGAAGCAAGATGCCATAGAGACGGTCAAGAAATGCGAGAAGTGCCAAAGGTTCGCCAAGGTTCCGCGAGCTCCGCCGGCTTACCTGCAGCAGATGAGCAGCCCTTGGCCCTTTGCCATTTGGGGCATGGATCTAATCGGGCCGCTGCCCACGGCTCGCGGAGGATGCAAACATGCCATAGTGGCAGTTGACTACTTCACCAAATGGGCAGAGGCCAAAGAGCTCGCACAGATCACCAGCGCGAAGACACAAGCTTTTACGTGGGATAACATAATCTGCAGATTCGGAGTGCCACAGCAAATAGTAACGGACAACGGAACCCAATTCACCAGCGAGCAATTCATCCAATTCTGCGAGTCAATGGGGATTCAAAAGAGTTTCACCGCCGTTGATCACCCCCAGGCCAATGGGCAGGTCGAAGCAGTCAACAAAATAATCAAGCAGACCCTGAAGACAAAGCTTGAGGCCAAAAAGGGGGCCTGGGTGGATGAACTGCAAACGGTGCTATGGACCTATCGGACAACAGCCCGAAGCAGCACTGGAGAAACCCCATTCTCGATGGCGTATGGGTCGGATGCTATGATCCCCGCTGAGAATAAAGTGGCCAGCCACCGAAGAGCCACCTTCAGCTCAGATCGCAATAACGAGCTACTGGCGGCTAATCTGGACCTGCTCGAGGAATCAAGAGATGTAGCTCGCGTGAGGATCGCCATTTATCAACAAAGGGTGGCGCGATACTATAACAGGAAGGTCCGAATCCGACGTTACAACGTCGGAGATCCGGTACTACGCCTAGTACTGCCAGGAGCACGGGCGGCAAGCGATGGCACCTTAGGTCCTAACTGGGAAGGTCCATTTCTCATCAAAGAAAATTTGAATAACGGAGCATATCATCTGGCAAACATGGACGGTCTCCCTCTCCCACGAGCTTGGAACGCAGAACACCTTCGTCCTTACTTCAGATAAATGTAATCGTTCTTGCCTATGCTCCGTCTTTTTCATTACGAATGACTTTCATGATTCTGGTCAGAATTTATGAACTTTCATTGCACTTTATTCTTATTGGTATTCGATTGAATGCCCCCGTAACGAGGGGTCGAGAAGCCATGGTTTGCGAGCTGAGGCCTAAATAACCTAGCCGCGGCGCTACGGTCAACGGCTTAACCGAGCATTCACCTTGGTCCCTCCCTCAGGTCGTGGTTTGCGAGCTGAGAACCAATCATCTTGACTTTATGTCATGGTTTGGAACCTACTGAGCAACCACTTCCACAAGTAACCCCGAGCTTGGGTTCGCTAGCCAAGATCCTTTTATCTTGGCTTAAAGCCATGGTCTGCGACCTACCTGGGTGTTCCCTCTGAGTTCAAATAAAACTTGTAGAAGCCACTGGGTGTTAGCTGAGGCCGTAAAGCGACCTACCTTGACACATATCCCGGCCGTACAAGTCAAACGAAATAACAAGCCATGGTGTGTTAGCTGGGGTCACTCTATGACCCGCCTGAACATATAACTTGGTGGTACAGGCTGCGCTTTCACTAGCTGGGGTCCTCCTATCTTGGCTTAAAGCCATGGTCTGCGACCTACCTGAGTGTTCGCTCCCAATTTATTGAAAACTTATTAAAGCCTCAACATGCCGACCGAGGCCATGGCATAATCTCATACCCTAGCAAACTTTGCGTATTGGACCCTATCAGCTGAGGTCCGTCTTAACTTGGCTAAAAATAAAGCATTCGCGACCTATCAGGCACACGCCCTATAACGAGCTTCTCAGCCACCACATGTTAGACAAGATCACAAGGCCATCCGATTTTACATATATCTCGGGAAGGCTCTCTTTATTTCGTCAAAATATGCCGAACGGGGTTTCCTGGAAATTGCCTAAGTATGAGTGTTCGCGCTGGTCATTACAACTATCATCAACGAGCTAGTTAAAGAGCTTTACTCTACGAGCTGATAAAACTCCGGATCTATCTGGACCCATGTTCGAACAGTTTATTATCAAGTTACATACTCGAAAGTTTCTTATCAGTGAACCTTTCAAAGATACGGGAGCTTTGTTGAAGAAATTTTCAAGTTATACCATGAAGAAGTTACTTTCAAGTCATGATTCAAGAATCGTCATGCCAAAACCTCGTCAGAGTTAACTTGAATTCGCAAAGAAATCTGAGGCAACGTGCACAAAATGCCAATTTTTATTATTAGACGGAGCTCACGTTACAAAAAAAAAAAAAATACATGTGGAAGTCCTAGCTAAGAGGGGCGTTCGATTCTGCAGGATCAACCTCGACAGGGCGAGCTTCAGTAGGTAGGTTCGGCTGGAGATCGACCTCGACAGTCCCGGCTGGGCAAACCTCGGCAACCTCCACAGGAGGCTCCTTGGCAGTCTCACCAGGCTGAGCCGCGGCGACCCCGGATAGCTCGGCCCCGACCTGAGGAGCTTGCGTTGCGACCAAAAACGAGTCAAGGGGACTGGCATCATCAGCATCCTCCGCGGCCTCGGCAGCATACCGAGCCACCTCCTCGACAGCCTGCGCACCAAAGAAGGAGAAATCCATCTCAGGATGGTTCACCCAAAGGGTGTACAGAAATGCCGAGCAGGTGTCGGATCTGGTCTCCCTACGCGCCGCGTCCATCCGCTCTCCGACCTCCGCCCTTATATCGTCAATGGTCCTCTTGGCAAGCTCCTCGCATCGGACGACACGATCATCCGCCCGTGTCCGCTCCTCCTTCGCCGCCCTAAGCTCTGCCTCGGTTGATTTGAGTCGCTCCTCAGCCCTCCGCAACTCCGCCTTCGCTCCATTTAGCTCGCCGGTGAGCCCGGAGTTGGCTTGCTCCCACATGTTCTTCGACCTGCGAAGCTCCTCGTCGAGATCTTTATTCTTCTGGGTCTCCATCCTCAGACGCGTCAAGCAACCCTCCACCTCCTTTTGAGTGGCAAGGAGCTCGACCTGGAGATCTTTCTTCTCGTCCAAGAGCTTCGTTATTTCGGCCTTTTGGGCGTTCTTCTCGTCCTCAAGCTTCGCTATTTCGACCTGACGGGACAAGCTCACCGACTGAAGCTGCTCCTCAAAATCTTTGTACTGACCTCGGAGCTTCACGGCAGCAAGAGAAGTCTGCAAAAGAAGAAATGTTAGCTCATAAAAAAAAAAAAAGTAGGCTAAGAAACCGAGGTACGAAGAATTCCTACTTACCACCAGGCTGTGACGGGCGACAAAATCACAAAGAGGGATTCCCTTTAACTTCGGGTCGTCGAGGGGCTTCGAGTTCGGACCCAGGAAGTCAGGCACGGAATCCAGGAGGGGACCGACAAAGACCCCTCCTGGCAGGGCCTCCACGCCCAGCTCCTTCTCGCGGACCCTGACCCGTTTGGCCCTGATATCCTCCCCCTGTTGCAGCTGGTCCGATCTCCGTTTCGAGCTGGCGGCAGGAGCGTCTCGAACCTCCACTGCGACCTCCTTCCCACGGGCTCCACTCGAACCATGGTCTCGGGAGGCAGGGGGCCGATGCCCCAGCTGCAGATGAGCTTGCTTTGACTGTTGGGGCTGACGGGGCAGTGTTCTTTGCCGCTGCTCCTGCTGCCCCCCCCGCGACTGTTGGGTTTGCTGCTGCTGAGGGCGTGATTGCGGCTGCGGCTGCTCCGACCTGCCATCCCGCGAGCTATAGCTCGGGGTCATGGAGGACGTAGTGCTCGACCTCGCCCTATGACGCTTCGGTTGGAGGAGCTCGAGATCAACCATATTATCGTCTTGGTCGGCTTCCCCTCTTGAACTGTTCGTCTCAGCGAGCTGTAAGCCGGAAGGGAGAATCTCTGTACCCAAGTCCCTGAAATGATCTCCCTCGATAGTCTCGGTGCCAAGAGGAGGGGCGAGCTCGTATTCGCGAAGTAGCTCGTCCGAAAGTTCAAGAATTTCCGAGCTCGACTCCGCAGCCACAAGTTTGCCAAGGATATCAGTCTCCTCGGCCGATAAAATCGGTTTCTTCCCCCCAAAATCTGCATCAAAGCATGAGCAAGTTAAAACAAGCACTCTCGGAACAAAGGAAAGATTTATGAGAGCTCATATTCTCTTACCAGGGGTCAGTGCGAAGCTACAATTCCTAAGTAGAGAAAGGGAAGGGCAAGACACGAAGAACCAACTGGACTTGTAATCGCCCACGTTGGACTTCCCCTTTGCTTTACCCTGAGAAAGGGCGGCCTTGTACGGAGAAGGACGAGTCGCCAGGTAATACAGCCCGTCCTTGGCATTTTTGAAAGAAAATAAAAATCTTATCAGTTTTGGCGAAGGGAGAGGGAGTTTGTTTATAAGGAATAAAACGGCCAAAGAAGTAAGTTGGGCATACGAATTCGGTGTTAGTTGGAAGGGGGCGAGCTTGACGTCGTTCAAGAGGGCGATAAGGTACGGGGCTATTGGGAACCTAAAGCCGGACTCGAGGTGTTGGGGGCTAATAGCTATGAAATTGGCTGGCGGGTAGGCTGCATGGGAGCTCGAAGCAGGGATGTATATTCGGCAGGTCCTGGGGAGACGAAACTCCTAAGCACAAGTCATCACCTCGAGAAGCTTGGCCTTGGACGAGAATCTCCTGAAGACCGCAAGATCAGCACTCCCACCAGCGATCTGATCTTGAACCTTCAGCTCGATTTCCCGAGAGGTCGGGACGGCGACCTCCCTGCACCCCGAGCTCGCACCCCCAAGATTTTGGCCCTCCATAATGAGACAATCTTCGGAGCTCGAAGTGTCGTTTTCTCCTACGATATAATTGCAGCGCTTTTGACCTGAATTTCCACGGTATTGATCGGACATCTACAAAGGAAAAGAGAGAACAGTCAGGTCGCAAGTTGCGAACCAGACCTCAAGAAACTAGAAGAAAAACCCTAAAATGTCCCCTAGGTCTTCCAGGCCGAGCGCTTCGCAAAAGGGGTACCGCCGAGGGCGGAGGGGCTGCAACCGCAAGCCCGGTGTTCCATGAAAAGCTAATCCTAAGGTCATTGGACCCAAAGGCCCAGCAAACGACAAACCGAATCGTGCCGTTTCTCTAAAAATGAGAACGACATCGATCAACGAAGCCAGAGAAACCACCGACGGCTAACCAACGGTGGACGGCCTCACAAGAAGAAGAAGAAAGTCACGACAAACTTACCTAAAAGCTGCGCTTGACGACTGAATGGGGACTCGTACCAAGCACCGGACGAGAACGGCAGACGTCTGAAAGCACGGCGATAACGGAGGCCTGGAGAAGAGGAAAGAGAAAGCAGGGAGGCGAAGGTTTGAGGGAGTTTCAAAATAGCGTGAAAGAAGAAGCGGGTGGACACTCCCCACTATTTATACTGACGGCCTGGTCCATCCCAACCGTCGGATCAAATGACGACTTATCACATGCTCCGCATCCAGCGGCCGCACAACAGCTTGCGGGTCCCACGAGTGTAATCATGCGCAGAAATGGGGAGGGGGCGCGCATTAAATGCGCTGCCGACAAAGCGTGCTGCGTGGAACGACGAGACTTAAGGTGATTGGACAGAAGTCGGAGGGATGGAAGAACAGCTGGCACGCGTCAGTTCCCAGCACGAAGATCGTGCCGCGAACTGGGGGGCTTATGTTATATGTATTTCCCGCATCACCCCGCATGGGCCAGACTCGATCCGATAGACCGGCCCAATCACCCAAGGCCGAGAAGGCCCGGACGACCTCGTCAAGGAAGGTCCAGCCTCCACCAAAGACCCGGAACTCGTAAAGCGAGCATATGACGAGCCCCCGGTAATCCCCCAACGAGCTCGGAGCAATCGACTAACGAGCTCCTGAAATATCCTCCAGATCGCTGTCCCATCCAGGTCGCTGGCCTAAAACCTCCAGCTCGCATGAGCGGCAAAGCTGCTGAGAAGTCAGAGGTAGGGTCCGATCACTTTATCTGTAACAGCCCATGCCCCTCGTAATGGGGATCCCACTCCCGGTCTTGCGAAGGCGGTAAGAACTGTTTGTCCCCCATTATACAAACACTGTATTTTTATATATTATCTAGATTGTAAAAGCCCCTCAAGATAAATGAGAATGAAAGAGACCAGGAGGAGGGGAGAGGAAAAAAGGATAATCAGATACCGCCACTCTGGGAGAATAATCAGATGGCGGCCGTGGACTAGGCATCGTTCTGGCCGAACCATGTAAAAGATTCTGTGTTACACGCTTGGAACTTTGGGGGGGGGGGAGGGGTTTTCTTCCTTCCTTCTCGGTATTTTTGGATTGACTCACCGCGGCCCAAAACGAATCACGGTCGGCCGAAATCAAACGTCGACATGATCTATTCCATTTTCTTCACAAAATAGTTTGAAAGACTCATTTTCAAATTCTCCTCCATGATCACTTCTTATTTTTGAAATACAAAAGCCTTTTTCTCTTTGAATTCTTTTACTGAATATTTCAAATGACTTAAAGGTTTCATTTTTGGATGCAAGAAAGATAACCCATGTGAATCTAGAATAATCATCTACTATTACATAAACATATTGTTTACCTCCTAAGCTTAGAGTTCTCATTGGACCAAACAAGTCTAAGTGAAGTAGTGTTAGAGATCTAGATGTTGATACTTCATTTATTGGTTTGAATGATACACTGATTTGCTTACCTTTCATGCAAGTGCCACAAATGTGATCTCTTTCAAATTTAAGCTTGGGCAATCCATTAACAATATCATGCTTTACTAACTTGCTTTTTAGGTTCATACTAGCATGCCCTAACCTATTATGCCACAACCAAGAGTTTTGAGATGAATTTGCTACTAAACATTTTTCCATTTTAGATGATTCTAGAAATGTGAGATAGATGTTCCCTACTCTATTTCCTTTTAATTTCATTTCTTTTGTCTTAGAGCATACAACTTTACAAGAATTAGCATCAAAACAAACTTCATAGCTTAAATCACACAGTTGACTAATAATAATCAAATTATGTTTAAGACCATCCACAAGAAATACATTTTCTAATGTAATGTTTTCAAAAGAAATAGAGCCCATACCTTTGATCTTACCTTGAGAGTTGTCACCATAGAAAACCTTACCTCCTTCCTTGAAAATGATGTTGTTGAGAAGATCTTGATCTCTTGTCATGTGCCTTGAGCACCGACTATCAAGGAACCACTTGCTCCTTGAATCATTTGAAACCAATGCAACCTACACAAGAAATCACTCACGTTGTTCCCTTTGGTACCCACATCATCTTGGGTCCATTCTTATTAGAAGATACTACATCTTTAGGAACCCAAACTTGTTTGAATTTTTGAGGAAATTTTCGTATATAACATTTGTTGACTGAATGACCATTTTTACCACAGTAATGACATGTAATATTTCTTTTTGAAAACTTTGGTCTAAAGAACGATTTTCTTTGAATAAACTTTTGATTTGAAGTTTTAACAAAAACTGTTTTACTAGGGCTTGCTTGGAATGGATCAAATCCAATTCCTTGTTTATCTCCAAAATTTCTTTGAGCTCCAAGAATCATTTCTAGTTTCTTTTTCCCTTCAACTAATTTTTCTAAGGATTATTTCATCTCTTTGTTTCCTTTCAAGAGATTTTCTTTTTCAGTACTCAGACTGTTTCTTTCATCTTCTAACATTCCTATTTTATTTTTCAGCTCATTTACCTCATTTTTTAGAGAACTTGATTCCCTTTTTAAATCAATGTTTTTCTTGTTCATATGCTCACATTCACTTAGCAGATCATTGAATGCATCATGTAGTTCTTCAAATGTAAAATCAGAAATTGAAGTAGGATGCTGAGAAGTTACCTCATCTTCAATATTGGCTATAAAGCAAATGTTGGCAACTTCATCTTCTTGGGATTCATCACTTGATGAGAGCTCCTCTTCTCCCCATGTAGCTAGAGCCTTCTTCTTCATCTTTCTTTCCTTGCGGTCTTTCTTTTTCAATTGAGGGCAATCACTTCTAATGTGACCTAGCTTCTTACATTCAAAACATCGAAGCTCATTAGATGAGCGGGACAACGGGCTTGAATTTACTTTTACCTCATTGCCGGGCCGTGTGTGGTGCAATGGGTTTGACTATATTTTTCCCAAGTTGTCAGGCCGTTAGCTGGGCAACGGGATTGAATGTACTTTTATCTCATTGTTGGTCCATGAACGGGGCTGTGGGTTTGAATGTACGTTTACGTCGTTGCCGGACTATAAACGGGACAACAGGCTTGAATGTATTTTTACCTCATTGCCAGGCTATGAGCAAAACAACAGGATTGAATGTACTTTTACATCTTTGTCAGGCTAACGGGTTTTAACATACTTTTACCTCATTGCCGTGCTCTGAGCAAGATAACGGGGTTGAATGTACTTTTGCCTCGTTACTAGGATAAGAGCGGGAAAACGGGCTTGAATGTATTTTTACCTCATTACCAGGATATGAGCGGTGCAACGGGTTTGAAAGTATTTTTACCTCTTTACCGGGCCATGAGCGGGACAACGGGTTGAATGTATTTTTACCTCGTTGCCGGGATATGAGCGGTGCAACGGGTTTGAAAGTATTTTTACGTCTTTACCGGGCCATCAGCGGGATAATGGGCTTGAATGTATTTTTACTTCACTGTCGGGATATGAGCGGGACAACGTGCTGAACGTAGTTTTACCTCGTTGCCGAGCTATGAGCGGGATAACGGGCTTGAACATACTTTTACCTCATTGTCGGGCTGTGAGCAGGGCAATGGGCTTGACTATATTTTTCCCTGGTTGCCAGGCCGTGAGCCAAGCAACGGGATTGAATGTACTTTTATCTCATTGTCGGTCCATGAGCAGGGCTATGGGTTTGAATGTACTTTTACCTTGTTGCCGGGCTATAAACTGGACAACGGGCTTGAATGTATGTTTACCTCATTACCGGGATATGAGCGTGACAATGGGCTTGAATGTACTTTTACCTCTTTGTCGCGCTATGAGCAGTTCAACGGGCATGAACGTACTTTTACCTCATTATCGGGCTATGAGCGGGAGAACGGGTTTGAACGTACTTTTACCTCATTACTGGGTTATGAGCGAGGCAACATGCTTTAATGTACTTTTACCTCATTACTGGGCTATGAGCAGTGCAAAGGTCTTGAATGTACTTTTACCTCATTGTCGGGTTATAAGCGGGATAATGGGCTTGAATGTACTTTTACCTCGTTACCGAACTATAAGCGGGACAACGGGCATGAATTTACTTTTACCTCATTGCTGGGCCGTGAGCGGTGCAATGGGCTTGATTGTATTTTTTCCTAGTTGCGTGGCCATGAGCCGGGCAACGGGATTGAATGTATTTTTATCTAATTGTCGGGCCATGAGCGGGGCTATGGGTTTGAATGTATGTTTACGTCGTTGCCGGGCTATAAATGGGACAACGGGCTTGAATGTACTTTTACCTCATTGCCGGGCTATGAGCGGCACAATGGGTTTGAATGTACTTTTACCTCATTGTTGGGCTATGAGTGATGCTAAAGGGCTTGAATGTATTTTTATCTTGTTGACGAGCTATGAGCGGGACAATGTGCTTCAATATACTTTTAACTCGTTGCATGGTTATAAGCGGGAAACCGGGCATGAATGTACTTTTACCTCTTTGTCGGGCTATGAGCTGGACAATTGGCAAGAACGTACTTTTACCTCATTGCCGTTCTATGAGCAGGATAACGAGGTTGAATGTACTTTTACCTCGTTGCAAGGTTATGAGCGGGGCAACGGGCTTGAATGTATTATTATCTCGTTGCCGGGCTATGAGCGAGACAACGGGTTTGAGTGTACTTTTACCTCGTTACGGGGCTATGTGCGGGGCAACGGGTTTGAATGTACTTTTACCTTGTTGCCGGGTTATGAGCGGGGCAACAGGTTTGAATGTATTTTTACCTCATTTCCAGGCTATTAGCAGTGCAACGGGCTTGAATGTATTTTTACCTCTTTACCCGGCCATGAGCGGAACAACGGGCATGAATATATTATTATCTCATTACCGAGCTATGACCGGGAAAACGAGCTTGAGTGTGCTTTTAACTTGTTGTGGGGCTATGAGCGGGGCAACAAGTTTGAATATATTTTTACCTAGTTGCCAGGCAACGAGCGGTGCAACGGGCTTGAATGCATTTTTACCTCTCTATCGGGCCATGAGCAGGACAACGGGCATGAATGTATTTTACCTCATTACCCCGCTATTAGCGGCACAACGTGCTGAATGTACTTTTACCTCGTTAACGGGCTATGAGCGGAGCAATGGGTTTGAATGTACTTTTATCTCATTGCCGGGCTATGAGCAGGGCAATGGGTTTGAATGTACTTTTATCTCTTTTCAGGGCCATGAGCGGGGCAATGGGCTTCAATATATTTTTACCTCTGTTCTGGGTTATGAGCGGGGCAACGAGCTTGAATGTACTTTTACCTCATTGCCGAGCTATGAGCGAGGCAACGGGCTTGAATGTACTTTTACCTCGTTGCAGGGCTATGACGAGACAACTGGCTTGAATGTATTTTTACCTCGTTGTCAGGTTATGAGCGGGGAAAAGGATTTGAATTTACTTTTACCTCGTTTCCGAGCTATGAGCAGGGCAATGGGCTTAATTGTACTTTTACCTCATTGCCGAGCTATGAGCTGGGCAACAGGCTTGAATGTACTTTTTCCAAGTTGCCAAGCTATAAACGGGACAAAGGGCTTGAATTTACTTTTATTGCATTGCCGGGCTGTGAGCATGGCAATGGGCTTGACTGTATTTTTTCCTAGTTGCAAGGCCATGAGCCCAGCAACGGGATTGAATGTACTTTTATCTCATTGTCGGGCCATGAGCGGGGCTATAGGTTTGAATGCATTTTTACCTCATTACCGGGCTATGAGTGGGACAACGGGCTTCAATGTACTTTTACCTCTCTGTCAGGCTATGAGCGGGACAACAGGTTTGAATGTACTTTAACCTCATTGCTGGGCTATGAGCGGCTCATCGGGTTTGAACGTACTTTTACCTCGTTACCGAGCTATAAGCGGTGCAACGGGCTTGATTGTACTTTTACCTCATTGCTGGGCTATGAGCGGTGTAACGGCTTGAACGTACTTTTACCTCATTGCTGGGCTAAAAACAGGACAACGGGTATGAATTTACTTTTACCTCATTGCCGGGCCGTGAGCGGTGCAATAGGCTTGATTGTATTTTTCCCTAGTTGCTAGGTCGTGAGCTAGGCAACGGGATTGAATGTATTTTTATCTCATTGTCAGGCCATAAGTGGGGTTATGGGTTTGCATGTACGTTTACCTCGCTGTCGGGCTATAAACGGGACAACGGGCTTGAATGTATTTTTATCTCATTGCCGGGCTATGAGCGAGTAATGGGCTTGAATGTACTTTTACCTCTTTGTTGGGCTATGAGTAGGACAACGGCCATGAACATACTTTTACCTCATTGTCGAGTTATGAGCGGCACAACGGGTTTGAATGTACTTTTACCTCGTTGTCAGGTTGTTAGCGGGGCAACGGGCTTGAATGTACTTTTACCTCATTGCTAGGCTGTGGATGGTGCAACGGGCTTAAATATATTTTTATCTTGTTGACGGACTATGAGCGGGACAATGGGCTTCAGTGTACTTTACCCTCGTTATAGGGATATATGCGAAAAACTGGGCATGAATGTACTTTTACCTCTTTGTCGGGCAATGAGCGGAACAACTAGCTTGAACGTACTTTTATCTCATTGTCGGGTTATGAGGAAGACAACGGGGTTGAATGTACTTTTACCTCGTTGTAAGGCTATGAGCGGGGCAACGGGTTTGAATGTATTTTTACCTCATTACGGGGCTATGAGCAGTGCAACGGACTTGAATGTATTATTATCTCGTTGCCCGGATATGAGCGGGACAACGGGTTTGAGTGTACTTTTACCTCGTTGCGAGGCTATGAGTGGGGTAACGGGTTTGAATGTACGTTTATCTCGTTGCCCGGATATGAGCGGGACAACGGGTTTGAGTGTACTTTTACCTCGTTGCGAGGCTATGAGTGGGGTAACGGGTTTGAATGTATTTTTATCTCGTTGCCAGGCTATGAGCGGGACAACGGGTTTGAATGTATTTTTACTTTGTTGCCGGGCTATGAGAAGTGCAACGGGCTTGAATGTATTTTTACCTCTTTACCGGGCCATGAGCGAGACAATGAGCTTGAATGTATTATTATCTCGTTGCCGGGTTATGAGTGGGACAACGGGCTTGAGTGTACTTTTACCTCGTTGTGGGGCTATGAGCGGTGCAACAGGTTTGAATGTATTTTTACCTCGTTGCCAGGCTATGAGCGGTGCAACGGGCTTGAATGTATTTTTACCTTTTCACTGGGCCATGGAGGGACAACAGGCCTGAATGTATTTTTACCTCATTGCCCGACTATGAGCAGGACAACGTGCTGAACGTACTTTTACCTCGTTAATGGCTATGAACATGGCAATGGGTTTGAATGTACTTTTACCTCGTTGCGGGGCTATAAGCGGTGCAAAGGGCTTGAATGTATTCTTATCTAGTTGACGGGCAATGTGCGGGACAATGGGCTTGAGTGGACTTTTTCCTCGTTATAGGGCTATAAGAGGGACAACAGGCATGAATGTAATTTTATCTCTTTATCGGGCTATGAGCGGGACAACGGGCTTAGACGTCATTGTACCTCATTGCCGTGCTATGAGCGGGACAACGAGCTTAAACATAATTGTACCTCATTGCCGGGCTATGAGCGGTGCAACAGACTTGACTGTATTCTTATCTCGTTGTCGGGCTATGAGCGGGACAACGGGCTTGAGTGTACTTTTACGGGCTATGAGCGAAGCAACGGGCTTGAATGTACTTTTCCCTCGTTGCCGGGCTATGAGCAGTGCAATGGGTTTGAATGTATTTTTACCTCTTTATCGAGCCATGAGCGAGACAACGGGCTTGAACTTACTTTTACCTCCTTGCTAGGTTATGAGCGGAGCAACAGGCTTGAATGTATTTTTACCTCATTACGGGGCTATAAGCAGTGTAACGGGCTTGAACATATTATTATCTCGTTGCCGGGCTGTGAGCGGGATAACGGGCTTGAGTGTACTTTTACCTTGTTGCGGGGCTATGAGTGGGGCAGCGGGTTTGAATGTATTTTTTCCTCGTTACCGGGCTATGAGAGGTACAACGGTTTGAATGTATTTTTACCTCTTTACTAGGCCATGAGCGGGACAACAGGCTTGAATGTATGTTTAGGTCATTGCCCGGCTATGAGTAGGACAACATGCTGAACGTACTTTAATCTCATTGACGGGCTATGAGCAGGACAACGGGCTTGAACGTCATTGTACCTCATTGTCGGGCTATGAGTGGGACAACGGGCTTAAACATAATTGTACCTCATTGCCGGGCTATGAGCGGTGCAACATACTTGACTGTATTCTTATCTCTTTGTCGGGCTATGAGTGGGACAACGGGCTTGAGTGTACTTTTACGGGCTATGAGCGGGGCAACGGGCTTGAGTGTACTTTTACCTCGTTGTCAGGCTATGAGCAGGGCAATGGGTTTGAATGTATTTTTACCTCTTTACCGAGCCATGAGCGAGACAACGGGCTTGAACTTACTTTTACCTCCTTGCTGGGCTATGAGCGGAGCAACGAGCTTGAATGTATTTTTACCTCATTACGGAATATAAGTAGTGTAACGGGCTTGAAAGTATTATTATCTCGTTGCCAGGCTATGAGCGGGACAACGGGCTTGAGTGTAATTTTACCTTGTTGTGTGGTTATGAGTGGGGCAGCAGGTTTGAATGTATTTTTTCCTCGTTGTCGGGCTATGAGCGGTACAATGGTTTGAATATATTTTTACCTCTTTACTGGGCCATGAGCGGGACAACAGGCTTGAATGTATGTTTGGGTCATTGCCCAGCTATGAGCAGGACAACGTGCTGAACGTACTTTAACCTCTTTGACGGGCTATGAGCAGGGCAACAGGTTTGAATGTACTTTTACCTCATTGCTGGGCTATGAGCGGGGTAACGGGTTTGAATGTATTTTTATCTCTTTGTAGGGCCATGAGCGGGGCAATGGGTTTGAACGTATTTTTATCTCGTTGCCAGGCTATGAGCGGGGCAACGAGTTTGAATGTTCTTTTACCTCGTTGCGGGGCAATGTGCGAGGCAACGAGCTTGAATGTATTTTTACTTCTTTACCGGGCTATGAGCGGGACAACCGGCTTAAATGTATTTTTATCTCGTTGTCAGGTTATGAGCGGGCAACAGGTTTGAATTTACTTTTACCTCGTTTTCGAGCTATGAGTGGGCAACGGGCTTGATTGTACTTTTATCTCGTTGCCGGGCTATGAGCGGGGCAACAGGCATAAGTGTGCTTTTACCAAGTTACCGGGCTATCAATGGGACAACGGGCTTGAATTTACTTTTACGTCATTGCCGGGCCTTAAGCGGGGCAATGGGCTTGACTGTATTTTTTCCTAGTTTTTAGGCCGTGAGCTGGGCAACGGGATTGAATGTACTTTTATCTCATCATCGTGCTAGGAGCGGGGCTATGTGTTTGAATGTACTTTTACCTAGTTGCCGGTCTATAAACGGGATAAGGGGTTTGAATGTATTTTTACCTCACTACCGGGCTATGAGCGGGATAACGGGCTTGAATGTACTTTTACCTCATTATCGGGCTCTGAGCGGGATAACGGGTTTGAACGTACTTTTACCTAGTTGCCGGGCTATGAGCGGGGCAATGGGTTTGAATGTACTTTTACCGCATTGCTGGGCTATGAGTGGTGTAATGGGCTTGAATGTACTTCTATTTCATTGCTGGGCTATAAGCGGGACAACGGGCATGAATTTACTTTTACCTCATTACCGGGCTGGGAGCGATGCAATGGGCTTAACTGTATTTTTCCCTAGTTGTCAAGTCGTGAGTCGGGCAATGGGATTGAATGTACTTTTATCTCATTATTGGGGCATGAGCGGGGCTATGGGTTTGAATGTACGTTTACCTCGTTGCCGGGCTATAAACGGGACAACGGGCTTAAATGTATTTTTACCACATTGTCGGGCTATGTACGAGACAACAGGCTTGAATGTACTTTCACCTCTTTGTTGGGCTATGAGCGTGACAACGGGCATGAACATACTTTTACCTCATTGCCGGGCTATAAGCGACACAATGGGTTTGAATATACTTTTACCTCGTTGCCAGGCTATGAGCGGGGCAATAAGTTTGAATGTACTTTTACCTCATTACTGGGCTATGAGTAGTGCAATGGGATTGAATGTATTTTTATCTCATTGACGGGCTTTGAGCGGGACAATGGGCTTCAGTGTACTTTTACCTCGTTGCAGAGCTGTAAGCGAGAAATTGGGCATGAATGTACTTTTACCTCCTTGTCGGGCTATGAGCGGGACAACTAGCTTAAACGTAATTTTGCCTCATTGTCGAGCTATAAGCAGGACAACAGGGTTGAATGTATTTTTATCTCATTGCAAGGTTATGAGCAGGACAACGGGCTTGAATGTACTTTTACCTCGTTGCGGGGCTATGAGCGGGGCAGCGGGCTTGAATGTACTTTTACCTCGTTGCCGGGCTATGAGTGGGGCAATAGGTTTTAATGTATTTTTAAGTTATTGACGGGCTATTAGCGGTTCAACGGGCTTGCATGTATTTTTACCTCTTTACCGGGCCATCAGCGGGATAACGGGCTTGAACGTACTTTTACCTTATTGCTCGGCTATGAGAGGGACAACATGCTGAATGTACTTTTACCTCGTTGCCGAGTTATGAGCGGGGTAACGGGTTTGAATGTACTTTTACCTTGTTGTCGGGCTATGAGCGGGGTAATGGGTTTGAATGTACCTTTACCTCTTTGAAGGCTATGAGGGGGCAACCGGCTTTTATGTATTTTTACCTCGTTGCCGAGCTATGAGCGGGACAATGAGATTGAATTTACTTTTACCTCGTTGCCGGGCTATGAGCGGGGCAACGGGCTTGAATGTATTTTTAGCTCTTTACCGGGCTATGAACGGGACAACTGGCTTGAATGTATTTTGTAACGACCCGTTAGTAGGCCCAGTATTTATTCAAGAATTATTTAATTAATTGTTGAAGTATTTGATTAAGTGATTTTGTCAATTAATTATTTAATGTGGGAATTTAGAGATTTTGGAGGAAAATAATAGCATTTATTTCTTTTTAATGTTGGAGTTAAAGGAATTTGCCAAGGTGGCAATTTAGATTTTTTAATGGAGAGATTAGTGTTTAAATAGCATTTAATTTAAGTTATTTATTATGGAAATTAAATGCTAGGACATGAAGGTCATTTAGCAATTTGTTATTAGAATTTATTTATTAATTAAAGTTATTATGAATAAGGGATTAAGATAATCCATAAGCGAGATGGATTTGAATTAAGAGTCTCCTAGTTATATTAGGAGAAGGAATCCATGTTATAAAGGGAGTGGGATTTAGGGTTTTTATACCTATATATAGCCCATTAAGCTTTAGTTTCTTCACGCTGTGAAGAATAGAGAAGCTTGGGAGCATCATCAGTGTTTAATAGAGGGGAGTCTGCAAGTTTCATTGATCTAATAGATCATAAGGCAAGTATCTATTCCTGTAAACCTTTCTTACGGGATTATGATTTAGTATTACTCTCAGTTCTTCAAGTTATTCAGTCTATTTTACCAGATTGTTACCAATTACAGAGTATATATATATATATATATATACGTTCACAGTATGAGATGGATGTGCATAGTTATACAGCGACTCAAGTAAATATCATTGTGAAATCATTCCTGAAGTTGCTTGATACCAGTTGGGATTCATGTTTCCAAGATTTATTTCAGAATGGCATAGTTTCATTGAGTTTTGATGAAGAACATAGCCTTTGTAATCGTTCATGACCATCAAAAATAGTTGCAGATATCCAAATGAGTTCTTCCATATCCGGATGGGTTTTTCAAAGCTTGTGAGTAGCATCCGAATGGAATAGGGTCTATTCGGATGAGTCAAAAAGTTTTCTATGAGTGACATCCGAATGGCCATTGGGCATATCCGGATGGCTTTAGCAATGTATCCGGATGGATTGCATCACATCCGGATGAGTCCAGTGCTTATTGTGAGTAATATTTAAGATAGCTCTTATTCATATCCGGATAACCCAGTAATATCCGGATGCTGCGTTTTCGTATCCGGGTGTGCCTAGTTGTTGTAAGTGATATCCAGATGCTTCGTGTTGTATCCGGATGAATCTAAGACTTTATGTGAGTAATATTCAGATACCTTGTATCGTATCCGGATGTATCTAAAGTTCTTCGAGTATGATATCCGGATGGTTTGTTTATACATCCGGATAGGTCAAGATAATATCTGGATGTCTCACCTGATGTCTGAATGTCTCCCTCAAAAGTTGAAATTCATATTCGAATAGTCTCTTGTGGCATCCGAATGCCTCAATGAGATATCCGGATGGCCAGAATCATATTCGGATGTCCTAGTCCTTATCTGAATACTATCAGTAAATCCGAATAGCTCATTCTTTGTGCTTCCAGTGTCTTCGGATGACCAAAATCATATCCGGGTGTCCTAATATCTATCCGAATATCTTCTAGACAGCTTCTTATATGAATGTCAGTGTATCCGGATAAGCCTCATTCATATCCGGATGTCTTTCATCATATCCAGATATCCTTCCTGATATCCAGATGGCTTTTTTCAGAAATTTAATTGAACTTCCAAAATAGTTTTAATTAAGTTAGATTATTCAATAGCTTCCAGTAACGAGTTTATATGCCAAAACGTAATAAGTTAATCATACCCATACCATAAAACATAATTCATTGAATCTTTGTATTCCAATATATAGATGAAGATCATATAATGTTCAGCATTATTTATTTATTCATGACATGATCAGCATTATTTGGTGAGATTATGTGCATACATTTTGGTATGAGCATTGAGCATGATTTTATATGGAGCACTACATATCGTGTGCTAGCATTTATATAAGTATTGCATTGCATTATGCGCGCCAGGCGGCTTAGTCCGCGGGGATCCCATCAGTTTCAATTTCAACTCAGTTTATGAGTTGCTCACCTGGTGGCAACCAAGGGGCTAGGGGCTTTGCCCACAGTATGTGCTTACAGTTTTATCAAATTATGTGGGCCTATGAGCCAAAGTTGCATACCTGCATTTAGTTTACAGTTTATGTGCATACATTTTTATGAATGTAATCAGATAGTGATTATTCAGTACAAGTTCAGTAAATTATTTATCAGTACAATATTCTTCGATTCAGCTTCAATATTCTTTCCAGCTTATTACTTACTGAGCTTTATAGCTCACCTTGTACTCTTCACCCCTCTAGGTTCTAGCGGGAGAGTACCAGATATGGGGCCTAACAGCAGTGGTCTATAGTGTGTGTACGTGGAGCCGCTCAAGATAATAGATGTCTGGGAGTCTGTTGAGTTTTATAGTGTTTTATCAATTTAGATCTATTTTATATTTCAGTTGCGGGATTATCCCTTAGACAAAATTTATGCTTTTCAGTCTGTATTGACTCAAAGCTTTTATTCCAATTGATCAAGATGTTCAGTCATGGTATCAAATTTCAGTTTATCAGTTAGTTTTTTTTATATTTTTCCCATAGCACTTCTTCTCTGGCAGTTCTAGGAGAGGGGATGTTACATATTTTTACCTCGTTGCCAGGTTATGAGCAGGGCAACGGGCTTTAATGTACTTTTACCTCATTGTCTGACTATAAGCGGGAAAACGGGCTTGAATTTACTTTTACCTCATTGTCGGGCCGTGAGCGGTGTAATGAGGGCTTGACAGTATTTTTCCCTCGTTGCCAGGCCGTGAGCCGGGTAACGGGATTAAATGTACTTTCATGTCATTGTCAGTCCATGAGCGGGGCTATGGGTTTAAATGTACATTTACCTCGTTGCCGGGCTATAAACGGGACAACGGGCTTGAATGTATTTTAACCTTATAGCCGGGCTATGAGAAAGATAACAAGTTTGAATGTACTTTTAGCTCTTTGTTGGGTTATGAGGGGGGCAACGGGTTTGAATGTACTTTTACCTCATTGTTGGGCTATGAGAGTGCAACTTGGGCTTGAATGTATTTTTATTTCGTTAACGGGCTATGAGCGAGACAATAGGCTTGAGTATACTTTTACATCGTTGTAGGGCTATAAGCGGGACAATGGGCATGAATGTACTTTTACCTCTTTGTCGGGCTATGAGCGGGACAACGGGCATGAATGTATTTTTACCTCGTTGCCAGGATTTGAGCGGGGCAACGGGCTTGAATGTATTTTTACCTCATTGCGGGGCTATGAGCGGTGCAAAGGGCTTGAATGTATTTTTATCTCGTTATCTGGCTATGAGCGGGACAACGGGCTTGTGTGTACTTTTACCACGTTGCGGGCCTACAAGCGGGCCTACAAGCGGGGCAACGGGTTTGAATGTATTTTTCCTTCGTTACCTGGCTATGAGCGGTGCAAAAGGGGTTAAATGTATTTTTACCTTTTTACCGGGCCATGAGTAGGATAACAGGCTTGAACGTATTTTTACATCATTGCCGGGCTATGAGCGAGACAACGTGCTGAATGTACTTTTATCTCGTTGACGTGCTATGAGCAGGGTAACGGGTTTGAATGTACTTTTATCTCGTTCCCGAGCTATGAGAGGGGCAACGGGTTTGAATGTACTTTTATCTCGTTGCCGGGCTATGAGCGGGGCAACAGGCTTGATTGTACTTTTACCTCGTTGCCGGGCTATTAGCAGGACAACGGGCTTGAATTTACTTTTACCTCATTACCGGGCCGTGAGTAGGGCAATGGGCTTGATAGTATTTTTCCTTAGTTGCCAGGCCGTGAGTTAGGCAACGGGATTGAATGTACTTTTATCTTATTGTCGGTCCATGAGCGGGGCTATGGGTTTGAATGTACTTTTACCTCGTTGTCGGTCTATAAACGGGACAATGGGCTTGAATGTATTTTTACCTCATTGCCGGGCTATGAGCGAGACAACGGGCTTGAATGTACTTTTACCTCTTTGTCGGGCTATGAGCGGGACACCGGGTTTGAATGTATCTTTACCTCGTTGCCAGGATTTGAGCGGGGCAACGGGCTTGAATGTATTTTTACCTAATTGCGGGGCTATGAGCGGTGCAACGGGCTTGAATGTATTTTTACCTCGTTGCCTGGCTATGAGCGGGACAACGGGCTTGTGTGTACTTTTACCTCGTTGCGGGGCTATGAGCGGGGCAACGGGTTTGAATGTATTTTTACTTTGTTGCCTGGCTATGAGCGGTGTAACTAGCATGAATGTATATTTACCTCTTTACCGGGCCATGAGTGGGACAACGGGCTTTAATGTATTTTTACCTCATTGTCGGGTTATGAGCATGACAGTGGGTTTTAATGTATTTTTACCTCGTTGCTGTGCTATGAGCGAGATAACGGGTTTGATTGTACTTTTACCTCGTTGCCGGGCTATGAGCGGAGCAACGAGCTTGTATGTACTTTTAACTCAGTGTTGGGCTATGAGCTGTGCAACGGGCTTTAATGTTTTTTTATCTCGTTGATAAGCTATGAGCGGGACAATGGGATTGAGTGTACTTTTACCTCGTTGCCAGGC
The DNA here is from genome assembly GCF_014633365.1 of Diospyros lotus. Taxonomy (NCBI): domain Eukaryota; kingdom Viridiplantae; phylum Streptophyta; class Magnoliopsida; order Ericales; family Ebenaceae; genus Diospyros; species Diospyros lotus. Next base: position 1,910,094 of record NC_068347.1, on the reverse strand, counting down.
TATGAGCATGGCAACAGATTTGAATGTAGTTCTACCTCGTTGCTGGGTTATGAGCACGGCAACGGCTTGAACGTATTTTTACCTCGTTGCCGAGCTATAAGCGGTTCAACGGGCTTGAATGTATTTTTACCTCTTTACCGAACCATGAGCGAGACAACGGGCTTTAATGTATTTTACCTCATTGCAGGGTCTTGAGTAGGACAACGGGCTAAACGTACTTTTACCTCGTTGCCGGGCTATAAGCGGAGCAATGGGTTTGAATATACTTTTACTTCATTGCTGGGCTATGAGCGGGGCAACGGGTTTGGATGTTTTTTTACCTCATTGCCAGGCTATGAGTGGGGCAACAACCTTGAATGTATTTTTACCTCATTGCCGGGCTATAAGCGAGACAACAGGCTTGAAAATACTTTTACATCGTTGCCGGGCTATAAGCGGAACAACGGGTTTGAATTTACTTTTACTTCATTGTCGGCCCATAAGCGGGGCAATGGGCTTGATTGTATTTTTCCCTTGTTGCTAGGTTGTGAGCCGGGCAATGGTATTGTATGTACTTTTATCTAATTGCTGGGCCTTGAGCGGGGCAATGGGTTTAAATGTACTTTAGCTCGTTGCCGGGCTATAAGCAAGACAACGGGCTTGAATGTATTTTTACCTCATTGCTGGGCTATGAGCGGGACAACGGGCTTCAATGTACTTTTACCTCTTTATCGAGGTATGAGCGGGATAAAGGGCTTGAACGTACTTTAACCTCATTGCCAGGCTATGAGCGGGCTAGCGAGTGGAATGTACTTTTACCTCGTTGCCGGGCTATGAGAGGGCAACGAGCTTGAATGTACTTTCACGTCATTGTTGGGCTATGAGTGAGGCAACGGGCTTGAGTGTAGTTTTACCTCATTGCCGGGCTATGAGCGAGACAACGGACTTGAATGTATTTTTACCTCGTTACCGGGCTATGAGCGGGGCAATGGGCTTGAATATATTTTTACCTAGTTGCCGAGCTATGAGCGGGGCAACAGGCTTGAATGTATTTTACCTCTTTGCTGGGCTATGAGTGAGACGACGGGCTTGATGTATTTTTACCTCATTGCCGGGCTATGAGCGGCACGACGGGCATGAATGTACTTTTACCTCTTTGTTGGGCTATAAGCGACTCATCGAGGTTGAACGTACTTTTTCCTCATTGCCGGGCTATGAGCAAGACAACGTGTTTGAATGTACTTTTACCTTGTTGTCGAGCTATGAGCGGGCCAATAGGCTTGAATGTGCTTTTACCTCGTTACAGGGCTATGAGCGGGGCAACGGGTTTCAATGTATTTTTACCTCGTTCCTGAGTTATGAGCGGGGCATAGGTTTGAATGTATTTTTACCTCTTTGTCGGGCTATGAGCGGGACAACGGGCTTGAATGTTTTTTTACCTCTTTGTCGGGCTATGAGTGGGACAACGAGTTTGAATGTACTTTTACCTGGTTACTGGTTTATGTGCGGGGCAATGGGCTTGACTTTATTTTTCTCTAGTTAGCAAGCCGTGAGCCAAGCAACGGGATTTAAGGTACTTTTATCTCATTATCGGGCCATGAGCGGGGCAATAGGTTTGAATGTACTTTTACCTCGTTGTTAGGCTTTAAGTAGGGCAACGGTTTGAATGTATTTTTACCTCATTGCCGAGTTATGAGCAAGACAACGGGCTTGAATGTACTTTTACCTCTTTATCGGGCTATGAGGGGACAACGAGCTTGAATGTACTTTTACCTCTTTATCGGGGTTTGAGCGGGACAATAGGCTTGAATGTACTTTTTCCTCATTACTGGGCTATGAGCGGGACAACGGGTTTGAATGTACTTTTACCTCGTTGTCGGGCTATGAGTAGGGCAACGGGATTGAATGTACTTTTACCTCATTGCCGGGCTACGAGTAGGGCAACAGGTTTGAATGTATTTTTACCTCGTTGCAGGGCTATGAGTGGGGCAACATACTTAAATGTACTTTTACTTTTTTGTCGGGCTATGAGCGGGACAACAGGCTTGAATGTATTTTTACCTCTTTGACGGGCTATGAGTGGGACAACGGGCTTGAATGTACTTTTACCTCTTTGTCGGGCTACGAGCAGGGCAACGAGTTTGAATGTACTTTTACCTCGTTGCCGGTCTATGAGAGGGGCAATGGGCTTGACTTTATTTTTCCCTAGTTGCTAGGCCGTGATTAGGGAAATAGGTTTAAATGTACTTTTATCTGATTGTCGGGCCATGAGCGGGGCAATGGGTTTGAATGTACTTTTACCTCGTTGTCAGGCTATAAGCGGGACAATGGGTTTGAATGTATTTTTACCTTATTGTCGGGCTATAAGCGGGATAACGGGTTTGAATGTACTTTTACCTCTTTGTCAGGCTATGAGCGAGACAACGGGCTTAAATGTACTTTTTTCTCATTGTCGGGCTATGAGCGGGACAACAGGTTTGAATGTACTTTTACCTCGTTCTCGGGCTATGAGCGAGGCAACGGGATTGAATGTACTTTTACCTCGTTGCCGGGCTATGAGCAGAGCAACAAGTTTGAATGTATTTTTACCTCATTATCGGGCTATGAGTGGGGCAACGTGCTTAAATGTACTTTTACCTCTTTGCCGAGCTATGAGCGGGACAACTGGCTTGAATGTATTTTTACCTCATTGACGGGCTATGAGCGGGACAATGGGGTTGAATGTACTTTTACCTTTTTGTCAGGCTATGAGCAGGGCAATAGCTTTGAATGTTCTTTTACCTCGCTGTCGGTCTATGAGCGGGGCAATGGGGTTGACTTTATTTTTCCCTAATTGCCAGGCCGTGAGAGAGGCAATAGGTTTGAATGTACTTTTATCTTATTGTCGGGCCATGAGCGGGGCAATGGGTTTGAATGTACTTTTACCTCGTTGCTGGGCTATAAGCAGGACAACGAGCTTGAATCTATTTTTACCTCATTGCTGGGCTATGAGTAGGATAACAGGCTTGAATGTACTTTTACCTCTTTGTCAAGGTATGAGCGGGACAACATACTTGAACGTACTTTTACCTCTTTGCCGGGCTATTAGCAGGACAGCGGGTTTGTATGTATTATTAACTCGTTGTCAGTCTATGAGAGGGGAAACGAGCTTGAATGTAGTTTAACTTCATTGCTGGGCTATGAGCAGGGCAAGGGGTTTGAATGTATTTTTACCTCATTGCCGGGCTATAAGCGGGACAACTGGCTTGAATGTATTTTTACCTCATTGCCAAGCTATGAGCGGGACAACGAGTTTGAATGTACTTTTACCTCTTTGTCGGGCTATGAGCAGGGCAATGGGTTTGAATGTTCTTTTATCTCGTTGCGGGGCTATGAGCGGGGTAACAGGGTTGAATGTATTTTTACCTCGTTGCCAAACTATGAGCGGGACAACCGGATTGATTGTACTTTTACTTCATTGTCTGGCTATGAGCGGGGCAACTGGCTTGAGTGTACTTTAACCTCGTTGCCGGGCTATGAGCAGGGCAACGGCCTAGAATGTACTCTTGCCTCTTTGCCGGGCTATGAGGTGGATAACTGGCTTGAATGTATTTTTACCTCGTTGCCGGCTATTAGCGAGACAACGGGTTTGTATGTACTTTTACCTCATTGTCGGCCTATGAGCATAGCAACGGGTTTGAATGTACTTTAACCTCATTGCTGGCTATGAGCGGGGCAAGGGGCTTAAATGTATTTCTAACTTGTTGTCGAGGTATGAGCGGGACAACCGGCTTGAATGTACTTTTACCTCGTTGTCGAGCTATGAGCAGGGCAACTGATTTGAATGTACTTTTACCTCGTTGCCGGCCTATGAGCGGGACAATCGGCTTGAATGTACTTTTACCTCGTTGTTGGTATATGAGCGAGGTAACGGGCTTTAATTTACTTTAAACTAATTCCTGGGCTATGAGCAGGGCAACGGGCTTCAATGTATTTTTACCTCGTTGCCGGGCTATGATTGAGATAATGGGCTTGAATGTAATTTTACCTCGTTGTCGGGTTATGAGCAAGGCAACGGGTTTGAATGTTCTTTTATCTTATTACCGGGCTATGAGCGAGGCAACGGGTTTGAATGTATTTTACCTCGTTGCCGAGCTATAAGCGAGGCAATGGGCTTTAATGTATTTTTACCTCTTTGTTGGACTATGAGCGGGACAACGAGCTTTAATATATTTTTACCTCATTGCAGGGCTATGAGCGAGACAACGGGCTTGAATGTACTTTTACCTCTTTGTCGTGCTATGAGCGGGATAACGGGCTTGAACGTACTTTTTCTTCATTGCCGGGTTATGAGCGAGACAACAGGGTTGAATGTACTTTTACCTCGTTGCCGAGCTATGAACGGGGCAACGGGTTTGAATGTACTTTTACCTCGTTACCGAGCTATGAGGAAGGCAACGAGTTTGAATGTACTTTACGTCGTTGCCAGCCTATGAGCGGAACAACCGGATTGAATGTACTTTTACCTCATTGTCGGGCTATGAGCGGGGCAACGGACTTGAATGAACTTTAACCTAATTGTTGGACTATGAGCTGGGCAACGGGCTTCAATGTATTTTTACCTCGTTGCCGGGCTATGATTGCAACAACGGGCTTAACTGTACTTTTACCTTGTTGTCGGGCTATGAGTAGGGTAACGAGTTTGAATGTATTTTTACCTCATTGCCGGGCTATGATTGGGACAACGGGCTTGAATGTACTTTTACCTCTTTGTTGGGCTATGAGCGAGACAAAGGGCTTGAACGTACTTTTTCCTCATTGCCGGGCTATGAGCGGGACAAAGGGCTTGAACGTACTTTTTCCTCATTGCCGGGCTATGAGCGAGACAATGGGTTTGAATGTTCTTTTATCTCGTTGTCGAGCTATGAGTGGGGCAACGAGATTGAATGTACTTGTACCTCGTTGTCAAGCTATGAGCAGGACAACGAGTTTGAATGTATTTTTACCTCGTTGCTGGGCTATGAGCGGGGCAACGGGCTTGAATGTACTTTTACTTCTTTGCCGGGCTATGAGTGGGACAACCGGCTTGAATGTATTTTTACCTCGTTGACGGGCTCTGAGCGGGGCAATTTGCTTGAATGTACTTTTAGCTCGTTGTCAGGCTATGAGCGGTGTAACGAGGCTTGAATGTAGTTTTACCTCGTTGTCGGGCTATGAGCGGGGCAACAAGCTTGAATGTACTTGTATCTCGTTGTCAGGCTATAAGCGGGACAACGGTCTTGGATGTACTTTTACCTCGATGCCGTGCTATAAGCGACACAACGGGCCTGAATTTACTTTTACGTCATTGCCGGGCCGTGAGCGGACAATGGGCTTGACTGTATTTTTCCCTAGTTGCCAAGCCGTGAGCCGAGCAACGGGATTGAATGTACTTTTATCTCATTGTCCAGCCAGGAGCGAGGCAATGGGTTGAATGTACTTTTACCTCGTTGCCGGGCTATAAGCGTGACAACGGGCTTAAATATAGTTTTACCTCGTTGCGGGGCTATGAGCGGGGCAATGGGCTTGAATGTACTTTTACCTCATTGTCGGGCTATGAGCGTGGCAACGGGTTTGAATGTATTTTTACCTCTTTGCCGGGCTATGAGCGTGATAACAGGCTTGAATGTATTTTTACCTCGTTGGTGGGCTATGAGTGGGGCAACGGGCTTGAATGTATTTTTACCTCGTTGCCGGGCTATGAGCGGGGTAACGGGCTTGAATATATTTTTACCTCGTTGCCGAGCCATGAGTGGGACAACGGCTTGAATGTTCTTTTATCTCGTTCCCAGGCTATGAGCGGGGCAACGAGTTTGAATGTACTTTTACCTCGTTGCAAGGCTATGAGTGAGGCAATGGGACAACGGGCTTGAATGTACTTTTACCTCGTTGCTGGGCTATGAGCTGGGCATCAGGTTGGAATGTTTTTTTACCTCATTCTCGAGTTATGAGCGGGGCAACGAGCTTGAATGTAGTTTTACCTCGTTATCGGGCTATGAGCGTGACAACGGACTCGAATGTACTTTTAACTCGTTACCGAGCTATGAGCGGGACAGCAGGTTTGAATGTATTTTTACCCTATTGACAGGCTATGAGCAAGACATAGGGCTTGAATATACTTTTAGCTCGTTATCGAGTTATGAGCGTGACAACGGGTTTGAATGTACTTTTACGTCGTTACCGGGCAATGAGCGGGGTAACAGGCTTGCGTTTATTTTTCCTCCCATTGTCGGGCCATAAGTGAGACAATGGGGTTACATTGAGTTTTCCCCTCGTTGTTGGGCTTTAAGCGGGTCAACGAGCTTGAGTTTGTTTTTCTCTCGTTGCTGGGCCTTGAGCTGGACAACGGGGTTGAATTTGTTTTTATTTCTTGAAAGCAAAACATAGCAAACAAACTTTTCTAAAGCAATGTGTAATGAAAACACTGACATTTTTTGAATGGTTGAGTAAATAAGTGAGTACATCCACTGTTTAATTTTGGGGTCTTATTGTTGCCTTTGATCCCGAAATACATGGGTCAAGCAAAATTTCGAACAGTTTAGTTTTTCAATCTTTAACATAGGCTCTCTTGAATTTGTCTGAATTTTGCTCCCAGTTTTCTCTTTGAGGGCATCAATGATAGCTGACCACCTTCCCCCAAGGGCCTGTCCCTTCGTGGCTTGTCTTAGGGGAAAATGATGAGCCCCCGACCATAGTTTCACCACCTGAGATGACATGTTTGGGCTCATGAACTGGTTCATTGTCTAGAGGTGGATTCTCTTCGTAATCCCTTCCTTTCTCTTGACATCTCTGATTTGATCTCCCTCGCTCTTCTTGTCTATCTTCTCCTCTTCGAGGCTCATTATCTTTGACCTGTACATACCTTTGAAGATGTCATTCACAAACTAGCATCTCAATTTGATCTCTTAACTCTCGGCACTAGTTAGTGGAATGACCACGAGTTCTGTGTTGCCTACAATATTCTTCTCTATTCTTTCCCATGGGATGGTCAACCTTTTTCAAGAGTCCAATGAGACCTGACCCATCGATGGCTGCAAATATGGTCGATCGAGGTTGAAGAAGTCTTGTGTAATGGTGGAACTGGGGTCGAGGTATATCTGATCCCCTAACCTGTCTGGAGTCTTCTTCATCATCACATTCCTTTCTTTTATGCTCTCTGTCCTCATTCCCACCTACAGCTCTCATAACTTCCGTATGGAGCGCATATTTATTTGCTCTAACAAACAAATCTGCTAGGGATGTTGGTGGGTACAAAGATAATGATTCTAGTAGGGGAGTTAGTTGTGTTCCGTGTAACGTAGCAAACACTGCCATTGCAATTGGTAAATCATGAACTTCGAGGGTGGCATTCCGAAATCTATCCACATACAGACGCAAAGTTTCTTTGTTCCCCTATCGAATACTGAGCAAGTATGTGACATCCTTTTTTCTTCGACTATTAATCATAAATGCCTTAACAAATTCCGTTCTGAGCTGACAGAATGAAAAGATAAAGGCCTCAGGTAAACTGTTGAACCATGTTCGGGCATGTTCTGACAGAGTTAAGGAGAAAGCTTGGCACATTATGTTATCGTCCCATCCGTGCAATATCATCAACGACTCATAGCTTTGAATGTGATCATAAGGATCATCCTTACTAGAATAGGGGGTGATTTGAGGCATCTTGAATTTTCTAGGCAGTGGCTTCTCCAATAAATCTGTAGTAAACAAACATTTTCTGCGTTGTTGCTCCTCTATGGCTGGGATCGATTTCTTTCGTTCAAGTACTTCTTCAACTACCCTTTCCATGTCATGCCCTATACTTGTTGTTGTTTGGTTATCATGTCTTGTTGGCGTCTTGGCTCCAGTTTCATGGTATCTCCATCCTTGGGGGCTTCTAGCCCTGTTTTCCTTTCATGGGCTCTCATTTCTTCGAGGCGTGGCGCAAGGATTCTTCCTTGGTGGTGGTGATCCATCTTTCCATCGAGGAGTGGATCGGGAATGAGAATCGGGAATGACCTCTTGATAAGAATTAGCTCTCACCTTGGGCTGAGACTCAAGCGGTGGCATAAACTTTTTCAAGGTATCGAGCAACGTCTCTCCAGGCATCATACCTTGGAGTATACCAGCCATGTCTCTAAGTGCCTGCATGTCATCAACATATTGTTGTCTCAATGCTTCATACTCTTCCCACGGGGCCGTATGCGGTGGCTATCGTGAAGTCCCATCTTGATTAGCGGAAAGTGGTCCTGAACCGATGTTAAGTAGAGGTGGGACTGATTGGTTCCCTATCTGCTGGCTCGAGGAAACTGAGCAATCACCTCCTTGGGGTTAAGCATTATGAGGAGGTGGAGGTGTTTCTTGTGGGTGAGAATTGGGAATAATGGGAGGCGCTTCCTGTTGTTGAGAGTTACGTGGTGGTAGGCGTGTTTCTACGCCTTGAGAGAGAGTTCATTGGTGTCCACGAGTGTTTTCCATTCTTAAGTTGACTTTTTATCTTGCGTTTCCCACAGACGGTGTCAATTGTTGTTGCCAAAATACAACAATCTATTTTTAATTGTGGACAGACGTAAGAGCTTTGTCACTGTGAGTTGGATCGTCTTGGTGAATAAGAAAATCTGTTGAGCAATTGGATTTGATAATCAGATGGGTCTGGTGGCCCAATGGAGCTGATGGTTTGGGCTGATATTAAGGGTTAATGGGCTGATAAATCTGACGATCTAGTAGATCTGATAGATCAGACGATCTGGTGGGTCTGATGATCTAGTGGCCTTAGATACCCGAGTGGCCTTGGATAATCGAGTGGCCCTAGATAACCGAGTGGCCAAGGATAACCGAGCGGCCCTCCACAACCGAGTGGCCCTCCATAACCAAGTGACCTACAAAACGAGAGCAACGTTAGGGCGCGGGTGGGGGTCCCCGCGCAAACCCTCCGATGTCTAAGTTAATTCTCGAGAGCCAAAAAGATGGAATTGTGTGGAGGAGCCCAAAAGTGCATACCTTGTGATGAAGGCACTGTCTTCTATTTATAGTGGAGGAGAGAGGAGACGTGCGACAATCGGGGCGAGAATCTTGCCGCCCGTTTCGATGATTTCGTGGCCCATCCGAGAGGAAAAAAATGAGAGATTGCGACCCATCCGAGAGGGAAAGATGAGAGATTGGCCCAAGCCCACTTGACCATGACTGAGTGGGGGACCACTCGGTCATGACCCAGTGGGGGGCCACTCAGTCATTCCTTATTTTTCCCTTTTCCTTGGTTTGGTCTTGAGTGGTTCTTGTACCTCAACTTCATACCTGATTTACACATTGATTCAGCTCAAAACTCTCAAAACTCAAAACATGAAAGTTGTAGATAATTCTCTTAGATTTTCACATGACTTTGAATCCGCTCAATCGGAGCTCGTATGAGAGAGTTATGTTCGGAAAACCAAAGTAGTGTCGTACCCACTCGACATAATCGAGTGGGTCATGAAAAGTGAGGGGAAATTGGTCACCCGCCCACTTGGTGATGACCGAGTGACCCCCCACTCAATCATGGACAAGTGGGTCTTCATTCCCTTGGATTTGAGGACCTCTTTTGCCTTTTGTCTTGGTTTGGATGCATCTTCGCTCCAATACTTGACTCTGAGCTTTAATAGTATAGGTGCATCAACTTAGAGCCCAATTTAAGCCTTGATGGAGCCTGAATCTCTCAAAACACAAAAGTTGTAGATAATTCTATTATATGTCCATAGGATTTTGAATCACCTCAATCGGAGTTTTTATGAGAAAGTTATGCTCAAGAAACCAAAGTAGTGTCGTACCCACTCGGCAAAATCGAGTGGGTCCTCCCCACTTGGTCTTGGCTCGACCTCTTGTTCCTTAGGCTTGTTTCCTTGATCTCCTACAACCCGTGGGGGCTTTGGGCTTTATGTTCATATCTCGCAACTCTTTTAGATCTTGTGACTCTCCAAGTTTACAAGGTATATCAGTATAAAAAGAGAAGCATACAATCCTTCTTGTATTTATATATATATATATATATTATCTCTTTAATAAATATTCAATCTAAGCAATCTTATAGGAAGAAAATGATTGATAGTGATATCATAAAATAAAAGACCATCATAGAAGCACGACTTCTTTTGTTAAAAATTATAATTTTTTAAACAGTAATTTTTTTAAATAGTAATTTTTTAAAAAAAGTTATAAAATCAAACTAAAAAATTATAAATGACATATATATTGATTATATATATGTTATTATTTGATTTTATAATTTTTTGGTTTGATTTTATAATTTTTTTAAAAAATTATTATTTAAAAATGAGTGATGTGGCTACATTTCATTGGCTGGACAAAAAAGGGGACAACCTTTTGAGACAGCAGATCTCGACTCGAAGGGAAGATCCATGCCCCTTATCTTTGGGGTAAATGAACAGCCCACCAGCTTCGAAGATTTGGGAAGACCTCTCAGTGAAGTCTTAAGTGTTTGTTTATATATATATATATATTGTGTTATTTTTTAGAAAAAAATGAATATTAAGTTCAATAATATTAACATTTTAAAATTTCCAAATAAAATTAAAAATGATAAATAGTAAAAAAAATAATAGATATTATGCATGAAGATTAAATACATATTTTAAAATTTTATTTTATAAAATAAATTATTGCATTTCAAAGTTGATCAGCCACTAATGAATTTTCAAACACTAATGGACAGCCTCCATATAAACAAATATCTACACTAATATACATAGAAACCCCACAATACAAAGAACCATGGGCACCATCAATTTATTGGACCAACCCAACAAGGATTAATTTTTTCTTTTTGGCAAGCATTTAACACAAGAATATATAAATATAAACATACTATTTTGTATTGTTAAGTTTTGAAAAAATAAAAATTGTGCTTATTATTTTGAGAAAAAAAAATACCAAATGGCCTATTTTTTTCAAAGAAATAAAAATTGAAGAAGATTTCAAACAAGAGAATGATTCAAATAATGATTCTAATTTTAACTTCATATATTGTCTTCGAATTTGGTGTGGTAAAACAAATTAGAAATTCAAAACACCTAAAAACACTCTCTTAGGAGAGGGCGGACACAAAATAGAAGGTGTAGGAGGATCAAAATTTGAACTTTCAGATAATTATGATAACCAATTAAACTTTGTTTATATAGTATATTCACACCAACTAATAATAATAATAATAATAATAATAATAGGGAAAAAAAGAAGATGAAAAAAAACTACAGAAACTTACATATAATAAAATTCAAACGTTGTGTTTTTTCTTTTTAGGAAAAATTGAATATTAAGTTTAATAATATTAATATTTTAAAATTTCAAATAAAAATTAAAAATGATAAATAGTAAAAATATATATATATATATTATAACATTTTAAAAAAAATTATTTTATAAAATAAATTATTGCATTTCAAAGTTAACGGCTACCATCAAATTGTCACCTGCTGGAATGCATGAGTAAGTGGAATTTTCAAACACTCATGCATGGGAAAACTAAATTTTTTAAAGATTAATTAGGGGGAATTATGTTGTACGGAAACAGGAAATATTTCTGATATGAAATGGAAATATTGAAACGGACATTTTTTTTAAAAATTAGGTATAAATAGGATCCGAAATGAAAATGAGAAAAGTTTAGAAAACGTTTTAGAAACGGAAAAACGGCTCCTCCAAGAAATTTCTATGCAAGATAGGGGGGAAACACTCATGTATGAGAAAATATATGAGGTGACTGCCATCAATTTAATGAAAATATAGATAATAAAAAATTATCTACGCTAAGATACATAGAAACCCCACAAAGTTTTGTTAAGATTATTTCAACAAAAATTAAATGTTGCATCGCATACATGTTTGTTCTCAAATTGTAAAAACTAAAAATGATATTTGATGATAAGAAACTGTATGTATTCTATTTGATGATTAAATATATTTATTAATATAAAAGTTTAAAATGACGATGTTTTTGTAGTTATAAAATGACGTCGTTTTTGGCCCATTATATGGTTTTCCAACTTGTTTGATTTTTCAACTTATTCGGTCTATCACTTAGTTCGATTTTGATAAATTTTTTTGTGTTTATTCGATTTATTCGATAGGTTTAATTTATACAGTTTATATTTAATTTTTTTGATTATCAATTAATTTGATTTATTAAATTTAATTGGTCAGGTCGGTTCGTTTTAATCCCCTCGATTCAATTTATTCGAGTATATATAAATTACTTTACAAGAATTTTATTATTTTCTTCTTTTTTTATTATTTTACAGCAAGAACTAGAAGGAATAAAAATTGAAGGTGAAGTTGGAAGTGGAACGGAAAACGTGCATGGGTGGGACCGTCGCCGTAGAAGGCGATAGGGTCTTTGAATTTTGGCCATACGCCCAAACCCACGTTTATTTCAATGGGGCCAAGAAGGTGAGATGTCTTAACAGCTTTGGTAGTGTAGACTTTCTTTCATGTGGACATGCAGAACGGAATGCTACCTACTTACCCTTAATTAGACAATTAATGGGGCCAATTAAGAAGGTGGCTGTCCTGTCACTATATATGTATGAAGAAATGGGATGTTGCATTGCATGGACGCAGTGGAGTGCAGAGAGTTGTGTTAGGAAACTACGTACGGCAGAACTTCGACAAAAATGTGCTCTCATGGTGATGCAGGAACCCATCTCTCTCTCTCCCTTGCTCAGGAACCCCCTTTTCTCTCCCCCCCCTTCTGACTCTTGCCGTGATAATGCAGGAACCCCTCTCTCTCTCCCTCCCCTTTTCTCTCTCTTGTCGTGGTGATGCAGGAACCCTTTTATCTCTCTCTCTTGCCGTGGTGATACAGGAACCCCTCTTTCTCTTGTCGTGGTGGTGCAAGAACCCACCAACAATGTTTTTGTGGTTATAAAACGACGTTGCTTTTGACCTGTTATATGATTTTTCAACTTGTTCGATTTTTCAGTTTATTTGGTCTATCAGTTAGTTTGATTTTAATCAATTTTTTTTGTATTTGTTCGATTTATTCAATCGGTTTAATTTATATAGTTTATATTCAATTTTTTTTTGTTATCGATTAATCTGGTATTGGGTTTAATCGGTCAGTTCGATTTGATTTATTCAATCTGTTAATTTTACCAAACTAACTATTTACATATCTATCCCTTTTGAAGTTGGATCGAGTATTTACAAATTAGTTTACAAGAATTTTATCATTATTATTATTATTATTATTATTATTATTATTTTATTATTTTACAACAAGAACTAGAAGGAATAAAAATTGAAGGTGAAGTTGAAGTGGAAGGGGAAATGTGGGGTTAATTACATCAATAATCATTGAACTTTGCATTCTGTTACTAGTTGGCCACTAAACTTTAAAATGTTACTCGTTGGTCACTCATCTTTTAAAATGGTTTCCCATCCATCACTCGTTAACTTGCCGTTGGTTGAGGGTAACGGCTACGCACACGTGTCAAACGGAAAACACACGTGGCACTAACATGAGCTGATTGTGTATTAATTGCCAACTATAATATGCCACGTGTCACTATCTTCCAATTCCCCATAAACCCACATCCTCCATCCCTCTTCTTCTCTCCCCAACATACGCTTAAAATTAGAAGTTATAACTCTTCATCTCATCACTAATCTACAACGGCGACGATCGTCGATAGAGCCGGCCACGGCGATGGCAGCTACGTCGAAGGCGAACGGTGGTCGAGGAGACGACTGCTGCGATGGAGGCGAAAGTCGATAACGGCAAAGGCGGCGACGTCTGCGTCGATGAGTCTGCTGGGTCTATTACAGTGGGGGAAACCAGAGTCAGAAGAGAAGAAGAGGGAGGGAGGATGTGGGTTTATGGGGAATTGGAAGATAGTGACACGTGGCATATTATGGTTGGCAGTTAATACACAATCAGCTCATGTCAGTGCCATGTGTGTTTTCCGTTTGACACGTGTGCGTAGCCGTTACCCTCAACCAACGGCAAGTTAACGAGTGATGGATGGGAAACCATTTTAAAAGATGAGTGACCAACGAGTAACATTTTAAAGTTCAGTGGCCAACTAGTAACAGAATGCAAAATTCAATGATTATTGGTGTAATTAACCTGGAAAACGTGAATGGGTGGGACCGTCGTCGTAGAAGGCGGTACGATTTTTTATTTTTGGCCATACCCCCAAACCCACGTTTATTTCAATGGGGCCAAGAAGGTGATGTCTAACAGCTTTGCTAGTGTAGACTTTCTTTCATGCGGACATGCAGAACAAAATGCTACCTACCTACTAACCCTTAATTAGACAATTAATGGGGCCAAGAAGGTGGCTGTCCTGTCACTATATATATATATATATATATATATGAAGAAATGGGGCAAGAGAGGTTGCATTGCATGGACCATTGCATTGACAACTCTCTAATTATTGCTTTCCACTAAGTTGTTTTACTAGCGGCGGTTATACTAGCGGTTGCTAAAAATCGTCGCTAAATACTGCGCGACAATTGTATTAGTGACAGTTTTTTAAATCGTCGCTAAATCACTTTGTGACAGTTAAGAACCGCCGCTAAATGTCAAAAAAACTGCCGCTAAAAATTAGTTTTTTTGTAGTGATTGATAAATTCATGAATTATGAATCTTGTATATAATTATGGGGTCCTTGATTACTCTTCTTAGTGTCATCGTGTTCTTGGATCCTATATATTATTCTTTGTTTCTCGAATTTGCTGAGTCTTGTGGCTCACTTGATCTTCTTTGCCATTCCAGGTAAAGGAAAGACGGTTATTGAAGGCGAGTCCAATAGGACTGCAGCTCAGGGATAGTGGTGTATGGAGACACGTCCTACCTTTAAAGATCCTAGTGAGTGATTTGGTGAGGTTTGTAATAATGAGAATTTATTATGTTATGGACATTTGAGCTTCTTATTATTTATGGCCATCGAGTCTAAAGTTATGAGATATTGAGAATGTAATTAAATCTTATTTAAATTTTCACTGTTAGAAATGAAATAAGTTGAGTTCAATTTTATTCTATATCATCTCTGTAATGATCTTCTTTTGAGTATTCGGAAGTGGACCTTACAGTGTTGGCCTCTACGAAGGAAAGAACTGAGAAAAAGTGAGCAAACTTATTCTCAGTAGCTGGATTCAGTGACTACAAGATAAACCCTATTTTGAGTTTACGATCTCTTATTGAGATTTATCCATGATATAAGTGATTCCTAATGTCGTGAAACTAAGTTATATATTCGTTTAAAACCTCAATAAGTTGTTTCAAACATTTGATGTATTAGTAATTAGTAATATATAGATATAATATATATCCAATGTTTACTATCAAGCCTGTCTACTAGTTTATGTATTCTAAGTGTTTTCTTCTATTTGTTTGGTTTGATTTCTTAAGTGTTTGGAGCCAGGATTTGGTTGTTGGAAGCCGATGGCAAAGGCTGATTTATTTAATGTCTTTTAGCTTGGGAAAAATAAATATTCAATAATAATATAGGGTTTTCATATATTTTATGTGGGTATTTTGTGTTTACAATCCGACAATTTGGGTCCCAACAATAGTAGTGATTTTTGAAAACACTCTTTGAATATTTTATTTAAATATTAAAAAATTATTATCTTCAGAAGGTTTGAACTCATGATCTCCCACATTTAATATAAAGTCAACTTAATACAAATTATACCTCTACACTCAATGGTGTTCAAATTTTGATTCGCATTGTTTGCTAAGCGGTCCAGTCTTTAATTTGCCCAAAGCCACTAGTTGATATTTGGTTCGGTTCAAGATCGGTCCAAGACTGGTTCGGTTCAAGATCGGTCCAAGACTAAAAATCGACTAGTCCAATTAAATGTTATTAAGTTGAATATTATATTTTGAAAATATGGAATGATATATTTTGTTATTGTTTTGTTTTGTGAAGTTTGATATTAAATTAAATGTTGAATTTGGTGATTGTTTAATTTGTTGTATAGAGTTATATCTTAATTAACATAATTTAGAATGTTGTATTATGTTGATTATTGATTCTTATTTAGATATTTTTTTAAGAAAATTTTTGTTTGAATGATATATATAAATATATGTGCATATTTTCTGAAATTTTATATTCAAAAGCTGAAAACAAGAATATATTGTAAGGATCGGTCTAGATCGAACCAAATTGAACCAGTCCAATCCGAACTTTTAATGGCTCAGTTTAAATATTATCTGAAAATAATAAAACATAAAACTTAAGCTCTCAAGTATAATTTTTAATTTGCATGTGTATGATACGGATCACGCTAATAGTATAAAAGAAATGTCATTGTTATTGATATGGTATAAAAAGAGAAGCACACATGCCTTCTTGTATTTATATATATATATATATATATTATCTTTTTAATAAATATTCAATCTTATAGGAAGAAAATGATTGATAGTGATATCATAAAAAAAAGACCATCATAGAAGCACACGACTTCTTTTGTTTATACATTGTCCTTTCGTCAAGACAATTTTATTGAAAACAAATAAAATAAGAGAGAGGATGAATGAAAGAATGATTATTTTATTATTATTTTTAAAATATAAAGTGTGATTCGTACAATTAAGCAAAATTTGAAGGATGGTTATTACAATTTATTAATAAAATTGCAAGATTTATGATTGATTCAAGTATGATAATTCCTCATACTCTTCGAAGGTAGCTCGGGTGGTAAGCTTACCTACCCCTCATGGTAACAGTGACCTCATAGCTTTAGACTTTTCCGTACTTGGCGTATATATTATATACATTTTCTTACTTTTTATGTACCCAAAAAAAAATTCTCATACTATTTTGATTAAAATTCTAAATAAATACGGTTGTTAGCCAATAAAATAATAAATTTAACTTTGATTATAAAGGAAAGATTAAATTTTAATATGTGAAATTTTAGACCGACCGGCTTACATTTATCTCTTAAAATAAATTTCAGATTTATCCTCGTTCTAGAAAATTTTTAGAGTTTAAACTCCTAATTGAATCAGTAAGGTTTATCTTTTATTTTATATAGACTTCTTATAAATCAATTGTATAATATTAATTATATTATTTAATTCAATATAGATTTATTGTTCTCAATTCTTATAACAAAAATGAATAGTGAAACTGTTATTTGAACACTTAATTTTAATAGATGACACTCTATATTAATATATTATATATTTATATTGATATGACACACAATATAATAGATTTGTTGTTGTAAAAATACATAGATGTCCCGGCCTCAAAGATCCATGGGTGTAGTTGATAAGGGCATGATTAAAGGGTTTAATTTTGTATTTAAAGTCTTGATACTCCTTTTATTATGAAAATGTATGGGTGGTAAGTCCTAGTTGATAATGTAAAGAATGATGTAATATTTTTTATTGCTCATATTGTTGGTAAGCAAATATGGGAATGAAAATAATTTTTGAAAAATTTGAGTAATATTTGTGTCTGTATTCATTTTGAATTGATTTTCTCTTGAACTTCCTATGCTAGTGAGTAATCCAAGAGCAGGCCCTAACAATAATAGTTGGGTATTCCTAAAAGGATGGCATGGTTTCTTTCAGTAATATTTTTATCTCATGGGTCTAAAATAATCTTAATGAGATTAGGGTTTTTTTGTGCCTCTAAAGCTATAAAATTCATGCATAATAGGTGAGAAAAACAAAAGGAAAAATGAGAGAAAAAATGGCAAAGTTTTGGGAGAAATTTGAATTTCTATTTCTTCCCGTGCAACTGTGATTGAACAATCAATTAGACAATGTTTTTTACTCCAATTGATTTAAAATTTTGAGGTTATGTTCGAGACTCATGGTTATAGGATTTGGACAGTGGAGATTTGATTTGGAGGCCAAAACCCTTGGGAATCGAGCCTATTTTTATACAATTTTGTGGTTCATCTCGGATTTTCTATTTTTGCCTGTGCAGCAGTGATTGAAGAAACGATCAGACGATGTTTTATGATATGATTGAACTAAAATTTAGGCACTACATTCTATACTAGCGATTCTAGGATTTGGACGATAAAGATCTGATTTGGAGGTCGACATTCTTGGGAATTTAGCCATTTTCATACTGTCTTCTAGTTTCGGTTTGTTCTTCCTCAACTCTTTCTTTATTTTACTGATTTGATATAAGTTTGATTCCTTATTTTATCTCTTGTAATGACCCATTTAGTGGTTTTGGTCATTTTTATAACATATGTTGCACATTTTTATTTATCAATAATTTTGAGGCATTATATTTGATATTTGAATATGGAATATGCATGCTTATGATCAATTATGTTTGTCTATGAAATTTTATGAAAATTGGTTTTCGAGTCACGTTTTGTAATTTTGTAAAAGTTTAGGGATTAAAATGTAAATAATAAAAAAATTAAAAATTTAGATCCATGAAACCCTATCTTTTATATAAATATATATATATATATATAAATAGTGCATGGCAGCCACCCACGTGAAGGGGCTGCCTTCTTGTCTTTACTTTTATATATCATATATATATTATTATACATATAATATATGATAATATATTATAACTAATAAAAAGTAGAAGAAGGCAGCAGCGTGAGTCTCATCCGTCTCTCCCTTTCCCAATTTCTATATAAGGCGTTCTTTGTCTTCCTCTTCTTACGTCCATAACTCCCATAGCTCACTTCAAACCTTAGCAGCTCTATATTCAAGCAAAAATAGCAAAAATTGCCCCATGGGGCGTAGAATAATTGATTTTTAGGTAGCAGATTACATTCAAAAATGCAGGTTCAAGTCATGACAGTCACAGTGTGAGAATTTCACCCTCCTGTGGGGTGGCTTCTTGTGGGTACCATGCACTGTACCTCCTACTTGATGTGCTGCTGTGTACCGTGATTAACCTCTCCCAGATGCGTGAGATAGTGTGTGGGGGGCCCTTAAGGTGAAGGACTTCACTTTTTGCACCCAAAATAGCAAAATTAAAAGGAAAAGCATCTGAAAAAGTTCTTAATCTCTTTTTATTTTAATTATACTTTCTATGATTGATATTATGATTCTTACCTCCTCTATCATATTTAATCTTCTTGTTCTTTTTTAAAGACTTGTTCAAAAAGTCTAAATAAAGTTTCAATTCATCCTATATTTTTAAAGAAATTATGTTCTTTGTCATAATAAGTTATCTTTCGATGATCCATGCTTCTCCAACCGCTTAATCCTTGAAGAATCATAATTATTTCATAATATTCTATCCAAACAGTATTATAACTTTATAATACATGTTATGTTGATTATTTAGTTCATTAATATCATTAGACGACACTTGGGTTCTGATAACTCTAGATTACCCTCCCTGTTGTTGTAAAAATTATGAACGTGGATAAAATTATTTATTTTGGTTTAAAAGTTGGCCAAGTTGAACCCAGTGATATCAAACAGTGTCATGGTCGAGAATAATGAGAAGATAACCCCAAACATGTCTAGAAGATTTATTTTATATCTAGTCGATGAAATAACCAAACATACAAATCGAATGACATAATGCCTCATAAATCACGTTGGTTGTTAATATGTATATTAATTGATTTTACGTTGATCGTGAGTGGGGCTATATGTTATAAATGTACATTAATAAACATGATGATGTGTATAATATATGATCATGTATGAGCATTTGCTTGGAATATTATTTAAGAATGTATGATCATGTATGGATACATGTGCTTTGAAATTGCTTAAGTGTTGCATGATGATTAATGTGCATGGCGAACAATGTCTGCATGGTATACCCACAAACTTGGTAGACGAAAGTCTGACACGAAAGAACTTTGACTCACTATGCTCGCTTGATGAAAATCAATACGTGGGAGCTTCACCTCACTATGCTTGCCTGATGAAAATCAGTGCATATGTGGAAAGACCATGGTCCACAATTTAATGATTATGTTTGTAGGTATACAAGTCAGGAACATATTTTTAGGCCTTGGCTGCCAATGTGACTTATGTGGGCCCTAAGGGTTGTATGTGTGCATGCATGCATGTATATATTGTTATATGATGTTGTGAAGTATAACATGGGTGAGTTTAATGTAGTTAAGTAATTCTGTCGCTTATTTCAATTCTTATTGATTCTTGTCTGTTTTAAAATTATATTTGCTGAGCCTTACGACTTATACTTTCTTTTATACCATTCTAGATTAGGAGAAAACGAACGTTAAATGTGAGTCCAGTAGAGCTTGATCAGTAAAAGTCTTTGGGAGTACTTCGGGTGCAAGGGAAAAATTATTACATTTGTTATATTGAACTTAATTGAAACTTTTGATAATTATGTATGAATAAGCCTCTAATGTTTGTATTAAGTGAACTTATGGTTTTAATATTTATTTTTACTTCTGTTGTTGGAAAAAAAAAAAAAAGGAATTTATTCACTTGAGTTTTTATTTGTATCAATCTTTGGAATTTCCTCTCAAATTCTTTTGATAACGGGATCTCTAAGAAAGGGTCCTCACATCTCTTGCCTCTTATGATTATTGAGAGGATTTTATAACCCAAATTTGGTAATATTAATGAAATTTTTTTGCACCTCAATTTCATGATTTTTACTCCTCATATTGAGGGGGTTTTCCACATAAATTGTATGTCTCCTTTATTTTTATGGTTGCACTTGGTACTTGGCTGGTTGCTTTATTTCTTCGTAGGTTTTCACAAGTTAGGGATTGGGTATATTGATCCCAACAAGTTAGACATGGAGCAATAGTAAATTAAAACAAATAAGCTATAGACTATAATTGAGAATGTTTATTCTAGATGTGAGATCTTTCTTTATTTATACTAGTTTAGAGATAATCATTTACTTAAGATTAAGTCTTTTTGTCACACAATACATAATTAGGATTTATCCAAGTTAATTGGGATTTGAGGTGATTGTTAGATTGTAAGAAATTATCTTAAATTATAATCGAACTTATTACTTAATTCTAAATGAAAATCTTAATTGAATTTGATAGTTTAATCATGAGTAGGATTTGTTCATGTCTTGTAGAAAACTTCATTCCTTTGTACGGAGCCGAACTCAAGTAGAATGTGAGACTAAGAATGACTTAGTAAAGAGACTAAGGGTAGCCAGCTGGTTAAGGCATGCTCGTGTTTAATATCCTCTCATACATGAAAATATTGAAACTGTGTTATTTCGTTATTTCTAAAATGTTTTCTATCCTAAAATGCCAAGAAACATAAAAAAAAAATTCTAGGTCATTCTTGTAATCCTAGAAAAATTTAGGGGTCATTCTATAATATTAAAAATGTCTTTCTATTTTATGATCATATTAAAGATGAAAATAATTTCATTTTTGTTGTCTTGGCGATGAAATTAGAGACAAAAACAACTTATATTTATGTTCGTTTTAATGGATGATGAAATTTATGTTTATATTTAATTGAATAATTATTTTTTTTATAATTTTTATATTAAAATTTATGAAAGACTCATATTTTTTTATTTATATATTTTCTCACATTTTTATTTTTATTTTTAAGATTACGCGCTATCACATTTCCATTTTTTGTTCTTTATGAAAAATGTTATGTTTTTTTGTTTTTATTTATATCACGCTTAAATTTTATAATATGAGAGAGAGAGAGAGAGAGAGAGAGAGAGAGAGAGCGCGGTGAATGATTGATGCATCGTCTTTCCTTTTCCTCTTCATTTTCTTTTTCATTTTCTTTCTCTTTCTCTCCTACCAAACGTAACTGAAAGCAATCTCACTGCGTGCAGAATAGAGCATTCTGCAAGCTATATATACACATACATATACACGTCCTGAATGTTAAGAGCCATTCAGCACAAACTAAATCACATCAATCTTAAGAAACGGCCATGAATGGCGAAGAGAGAATTGGCACTACTGATGAGCTTCTCCGTGCGCATGCTCACGTTTGGAACCACACATTCGCTTTCATAAGCTCAGCCTGTCTGAAATGTGCAGTTCAGCTGGGCATACCAGACATCATTCACCGCCATGGCCAACCCATGAAGCTCTCCCAGCTGGTTGCTTCTCTTCCTGCTCTCAACCCCGCCAAATCCCACTGCATCCGTCGCCTCATGCGCGTGCTAGCTCACGATGGGTTCTTCGTTGAGCTGAAAGCCGCCGACGCCGGAAAGGAGGAAGAAGCCGAGTACACGCTCACGCCGGCCTCCCATCTCCTCCTAAGGACTACACCTGCTAGCGTGTCGCCTTTCGTGCTCTTTGTTCTCCATCCTCTCATTGTCAAGCCATGGAATTGGCTGACTCCATGGCTGGGGAACGACGATCCCACCACGTTCCTGACGGCGAATGGACGGACGATTTGGGATTGCGCCGGACAGGACCCCGCCTTTAACAGTCTTCTCAACGAGGGCATGGAGAGTGATTCGCGTATGATGGCGTCTGTGGTGATCCAGGAGTGCAGAGGAGCCTTCGTGGGGCTTAGCTCGTTGGTCGATGTGGGGGGCGGCACCGGGACGATGGCTAAGGCCATTGCGGAGGCATTCCCAGAGATGAAGTGCACTGTGCTTGATCTTCCTCACGTTGTTGGCAAGCTGCCAGGGAGAAAGAATTTGTTCTTCACTCCTGGAAACATGTTTGAGGCCATCCCCCCTGCAAATGCAATTTTACTCAAGGTATACTATCAATAGTCTGCTAATGATATCATCCAAAAAATAACAACATAAAAATAGTTTCTTTGTCGACTCGTCCTTCTGAACCTGCCGAGAGAAAAAAGGCCACAGTGGCCCTTTTCCAGTCAAACGAATCTAAAAGGTTCATCATCTTCTCTCTCTCTCTCTCTCTCTCTCTCTCTATTGTTTTGCTTTGTCTATTTTGGGTCACATTTGGTTTTGCAATTTTACGGTATACTTTTCGGTTCTATTAAGCATGTGTGATGGTCAACATCATTCACAAGATGAGAACACAAAAATAGCCTGTTGACTCGTCTTCTACTCCCCAATAAGTAGAAAAAGAAAAAGGGGCCACTATAACCCTTTATGGCTAGACAAATCCTAAGGGCTCGTCTTTTACTTCTATTCTCCTTTTGTTTTTTCACTTGTTTATTTTGGGTAACATTTGATTTTGTTCTAGTTTCTAATTTTCAATTTTCATTTTCACTATTTTGTCAAGAAAAACAAGATAGGAAACTTGTTCTTTACTTAAAAGATGAAAAAATATTTTATATCTGAACAAGTGAAGCCTTAAATCTTTTTTTTTTTCCCCTTTTATATGCCTTATCCATCTTTCTTTACAGTGGATATTACACGATTGGGGCGATGAAGATTGCATGAAGATATTAAGGCATTGTAAAAAGGCCATTCCAAGCAAACAAAAAGGAGGAAAGGTTATCATCATCGACATAGTGGTAGGACACCAAAAGCTAGAAGAAGCAAATGAAAATGGTGACAAGTCCATCCAAACAAAACTCTTCTATGATATGTTGATGATGGTGTTGGTCTCTGCAAAAGAAAGAACTGAAAAAGAGTGGGCAAACTTATTCTCCGCAGTTGGCTTTAGTGACTACAAGATAAACCCTATTCTGGGTTTACGATCTCTCATTGAGGTTTATCCATAATAAGTAATTCCTAGTGTCGCGAAACCAAGTTATTTCTGTCTCTTGCATGACAAGTTTGTCTACTAATTTAAGTATTCTAAGTGTTGTTTCTATTTGTTTGGTTTGGTTTCTTATGTGTTTGGAGCTAGGATTTAGTTGTCGGAAGCCGATGGCAAAGGCTGATTTATGTGTTCTAAGTGTTGCTTCTATTTAATGTCTATTTGTATGGTTTGGTTTTTTAGGGTTTTCATTACATAATTTATGTGTGTATTTTGAATTTACAATCCTACACTCTTTAATGGAAATTGGGTCCCAACAATTGTGATTTTTTAAAACACTTTTTGAATATTTTATTTAAATATTAAAAAATTATTATATTCACAAGATTTGAACTCACCATCTCTCACATTAAACATAAAGTCAACTTAACACAAATTATACCTTTACACCTAGAGGTGTTCAAATTTTGATCCTTATCGGTTGCTAAGCAGTCTAGTCCTCAATTCGCGCAAAGCCACTAGCTGATCTTCGATTCAGTCTGGGATTGGTTCAGTCAGATGTTATTAAGTTGAATGTTTTATTTTAAAAATGTTGAATGATATATTTTATTACAAAAAAATCAACGTTTTAGCTACAAAAAAATTCATCTCTAAAACATCAAAAATTCGTCGCTAAAAAAGGTGTCGCTAAAATTTAGTGACGCATTTAGGAACGGGGGTTATACCTGTCATTGAATCAATGATGGGTATAAGTCCCATCACTAAATCACCGACGGGAGTTATACCTGTTGTTGATTCCATCGCTGATTTAAAAAAAATTATATGTAAATAAAATAATAATAATAAAATATATAAATTATATAAATTAAAATTTGAACATAAATTTTTATATTTATTTGATATAAATATATAAAAATAAATTTCTAATAATTAATAATTTATTTTAATTAATTAAATAGAATAATTAACTCACCAACAATATTTATAACACTATATTTGTATTTTTAATTTTAAAATTATATTTACTAAATAACTAACTCAACAACAACATTTATAACATTATATTTGTACTTCTTATTTTAAAATACAAATGAGAACTAATTAAAATACAAATATTAAGCTTTTTATTTAAAATTGTTATAATATATTTAATAAATAACTACTTAAAAACAATTTTTAAAAATAAATTGTATATTTATTTTAATTTTTATGTATAATTAATATTTCATTGAAAAAAATTGACATAATAATTTTTATTTCTAATTTTTTTATCGTGTTTAAATCATTAATAATATATACACTATACACAATAATATATATACATAATATGCAACTATATAAATGTAAAATAAATAATAATATACATGCAATAAATATAAATAACATTGATATTTTTCATCGAAACTAACATGGATATTTTTCATCTAAAAAACACTCAAAGATGCATTTAAAAGTTAAAATAACAAAATATTAAAAATATAATGCATAGAAAAAAAAGAAAATACCTTGCAAATTTTGATGATGTGCTCGTATCTTCTAAATGAAGACTCTACAACAAAAAAAATTAAATAAAAAAAAAAGTGAAGAGTGGGGAGAGCATAGAGGGCGAGGAAAAGGGTAAGAGAAATGAGACAGAGTGAAGAGATGAGAGATAGAGTGTAACTGTAAGCACCCCCGCCCGAATATCCCATCCATCCGGACTATTCAAACGGGAGCGCCTACGGAATGAGAAATAATGAAACATAAGACAGGTACTATTCTAGCATGGATACATAAGAATTATAATAGCAGAAGCTAAGCTATACACATGCATGAGCTACGAGTACTCCACTAGCACAACGGTCACATGATAAATAAATGCAGGATGAAGGTTGGACATATCCAGTAAACTCTCTTCCCAGAACACTAACCCTCAGGCACACACAAGCCATGAGACGCCCAACACAGTATAAAAGCGAAAATAAAAGCACATATCAGTTCTTGGGGCCACACAAGACACACGACAGCCAAGTCCCATATCAACCTGCCACTGTCCTAAAAGGCAACATATACTTCCAACAAACCTGTGCGCGTCATTCCGGGTCGGTGCTCCCGTCACCCGAATGCTTGCATCGATCCTACCAACACTCGAGCTGTAGAACAACAGAGCCGTAGGCTCCCTCGAAAAAGTCCTCTCGTCCGAGAC
This sequence comes from Diospyros lotus, assembly GCF_014633365.1. Lineage (NCBI taxonomy): Eukaryota > Viridiplantae > Streptophyta > Magnoliopsida > Ericales > Ebenaceae > Diospyros > Diospyros lotus. Next base: position 1,884,362 of record NC_068347.1, on the reverse strand, counting down.
CTGTGAACTGTTAATAACCATGCAATGCACATAAAAATGCAATGGCGTAGTGAGCATCAATGTGATACACTGGAGCCCATACATCCAGGCATCAGGCTATGCTCCGCCCACATAGTAAACCACACGCGATGCATATACCCGTGCTAGATGCAATCTAACCATGCTAGAATTTCCGTGTCCAAGCATACTCAATAAATGAATACCTCAATATGCATCTCGTACCCATGTGCATATAAACTCATGAACGATAATACAACATATTGAATCATGCAACAAATCACATAATGACAGAGCTAGTCAGTAGTGTCCTGCACCGATCAACGATCAATGACTAGGAGTGTCCGCCTGATGGTCCACTTTAGAGCTATACAATAGTCTACTCCAACATCACTAAACAGCCGATGCCTACCCCACTGCTCGATAGCTTTAGCCGACTCATACCCGAGAAATCCATAAATAAACCCATTCCTCTAAGAACCTAGTTTTCAAGTTGGTTTCAGCATCATTCCGAAAGGAATAGGGGCGGCACACAATACCCCGTAGGCATACAACAAATAAAACCCTAATGAGTCTCATATTTAATTTAAATTAATTCATGCCAATAAAATCCACGATTTTTATAATTAATACGCAAAGCCGAAACAAATTAAGGAAAGACGTAGGATTCATAAAATGAAAGGAGCTCACAAAAGAAGTAAAGCGCTTGCCTCGATTTAGTAGATTTTAGCATTTTCATGCTCACACGCCACCAAATTAGTACACGCTGTAAATTAACATAAACTCCCAAAATTAACAAAATCAGACCCAAAATTAAATTCTAACCATACATAATGATTAATACATATTTCTCTACTCACTTGCCCAATTAAACCTCGATTAAACCTCATTTAATCTTGGTTTCCCCCCAAAATGGCCCCTTGCATGGTGCTTCTTTTTCTCCGAATTTCCTTGCTAATCTGCTCGAAATAATCCCTGAAATTCACTAAAATCAGCTTTTAAAAAGGCAAAAGAAAGAGGCCACCAGCGGCTGCCGTGTGGCAGCGCTGGCACACCCCACTACCTTGCCCAAAACAACACTATTTTGGGCAAGGTTTTGGTTAAAAAATCATCCAAAATTCCCTCCAACGCATGCGCACAGTTGCGGATTGATCCCACGACCTTACCCTTCGCACACACGCACGTAGCCGCCCGTGCTAGGCACTGCCCTCAACTTATATACACACCCTAATAAATTTAAAGTAACTCTCAGCCACTTTCGAAATTTACATTTTAGTAGCCACAATTTTCATTAATTACACACACACCCGAACTTCCATTTCCACTTATTCCACTAACACCCTAAGTTTTTAGAAATTCCACTAAATTAATTTATTTTACTATTTCCATAAATACTCCCAAAAAAGATTATTAATTGCCTTAATTTCTTTTTAATACAAATAATTTAATATTTTCTTTAAACCCATAAATATACAATAATCCCCATAAATATTTGATAATCACCTTATACGTAATAATTAATAATTATCACCTATTAACTAATTATTCACTTCCAATAAATCAAAAATCACTTCAAATGCAGGATTAAATAATTATTAGCTTCTCCCAAATTATCGAGATGTTACAGTAACAACCCGTTAGTGGGTGTAGAGAATTTATTTAAATTGGTATTATATCTTGGTGAATTAAATTTTGGTATTATTGGGATAAAGAGTGAAAAATATTTTAAGGGTGAATTATAGGGAGAATTAATGAAAACATTATATTTATTGTTGTTTTGGGGGAAAAGAAAATAAATTGTAAGTGAATTAGCATTTGTGGATATAAAAAGTTGTGTATGTGGGTGAGTTAAAGAGTTAAACCATTTGGGCTCAATGTGAGTTGGGCTAATGGATTTTGGGTTGGGCCAAGTGTGGAAAGGTCCAATAAAAGTGGAGGTTGAGAATTTAATAAAAATGGATTGGGGCAACTTGAAAAGTAAACCCATTGGGCCTAAATAGTATAGGTTAGATTATTGTGTGGGCTTGAACCCATGTGAAATTATTGTTTTAAATTTAATAAGAAGGAAAAAGAAAAGGAAATGGGGGAAATGTCCAAAATGGGTAAGATATTTTAGTGGAGTGTGTTGTGTAGAGGGGCAAAATAAGAAAGAGAGATTGGGGGTGGTTGAAAAGTGGCGGGCAACCCACTCTTCCCCATTCCTCTTTTCTTCTTCTTCTTCTCTTTCTCTCTCTCTCGATTGTATCTTCTCCTTCTTCTTCTTTTCTTTTTCTTCCATCATTCTTCTTGATTGGAGCTTCAAGAGATGAGGGTTTAAGCTTCCAGGAGGTTGCTTCTTCTTTGGGATTCTATCATCAAGGCAAGTTGGGATTCTATCATTAAGGCAAGTTCTCTTACACTTTTTTTAATGGTTTGTGCAAGTATTCCTTCATTTCTTCTCCATTTCATTTCAAAAAGCTTTCATTGTAAATATTGTAATCTTTTCCATTAAAATGTTTGATTGCTTCCATTTTTGTATCTTAATGGCTCATTTCGTATGCATGAAGTTAGGTCTTGTTGGTGTTTCTTTGCGGTTTGTTTATCCCATTTTTACTTCAAGGAATGTCTTGGGTGGGTTAAGAAGCTCGTAGTGGTTGTTTTGAAGTTTTTTGGGTCCATTTCGTGTGTTTTTTATGCGTCGAGTCGATTAAATTTGGGGTTTAGTCGACTCAATAGAGGCTAGTTTTCTCAGATTTTTGTGACAGCGCTCGGACCAGTCGACTAATAAACCTACTCAGTCAACTAAGAATTTCCTTAGTTGACTAAGATTTAGTCGACTATTCCTTCCAATAGTCGACTATTCCCTTTCTTTCAGTATTGCGCATGTTACACTCTTTTGACCTTAACTTCTTGTCCTGATATCAGAATCAAGATTCATTTTTTTTTTGTTGAGACCCTAACTCAATAAGATTTTTTTTGATATATAATTTGGATCATATGGCCAATCTTTGAACCTGTAGGATCCCTTTGAACTTCATGCTTGGATTAGGAAATCTTTGTTTCTTCGTAATCCGACCATGTCTCTATTTTTGGGATCATAACTTTTTGTAGAGGTATCCAAATGGAAATCCGCTTTGTGCTCCATAAACTAGAATCCTTAAGATTTGTTTGGCATAATTCTTGGATCTTTTGGGTATGTTTTGAGCTCGTAGTAATCTTGCCAATCCTTACCCAAAATCTGGAAATTTTCTATTTCGGATAGTCCGCCTTTCTCCAATTTTTGGGAAATAAATAAATTCTTTGGGTTATGATTTGAGTATGGTTGAGAGCCATTAATAGGCCATGTGTTTCTTCTTTTGTTAGAAAATTTCCTTAGATAATTGAGGGAGTATTATTGAGCATTTCTTGTTGTATTTTTATTCACTAGCCAAGTAGGGCTTGTTCCTCCCTACATTTCTTTGTGGAATGATGTACCCTATGGGGGTAAGTTCCAGATGTTGATATTGGGTTAGTTGTATGAGTTTGATTTCAGTTATGTTGCATTGCACTATGTTACTATATTGCTTCGCATGATGATATTGGAACATGGGTTGCATTCATTGAGGGTCATGTTTATGTGGGTTAGGAGCATGAGCATTGGCATGACATTGTTGGCCTATGATTGCTGACTTGTGTATGTTAGGCGAGCATATGCATTAGAGCATTCTTGTGTGTGTGGATTCCTATGTGGGCGCAACATAGCCTGATGCTTAGTTTATAGGGGCCTTGCCATCACGTTAATGCTACAAGTGTCATTGCATTTCTTTATATGTTGCATTGCATGGTTCCTTTGTGCGCACTGGTTTTATTCGCGAGATGTACATTTATTTTGGAGACGGGAGGACCATTCCGATGGAGCGTTGGCTCATGAGTTTGACTATCCCGGGTGTTGGTGGTATCGCCCGATGAAGCTTGGCTTGTGATTGTGATGTGTAAGACTGCAGCAACTTGAGATCTTTGATGCGGTGGTATTCATAATTTCATTCGATAGCCTGTTCTGGTTGTTAGCTACGAGCTCTTGGGCATCAGTATCTGCATTTTTATATAGGCCCCAAAGACCATATGTGTGCATTTATGCATTTTCGACTTCGACTTGCCATTTTGGTACATGGCATGACTTGATATGTGATACATATTCATGTATGGGGATGTTGATGGGCGAGTCAACTATCAACCATGTTATCCTTTTTCTTCTATATATATCTATATATATACTTGTTGAGTCTTGTGACTCACTTTTGTTTTATATCATTCTAGGTAAGCATGGTAAGGCAGCCGAGAGTGGGTTCAAGCAGGCTTAACTTTCCTTTTAATCGGTGTCATGCATAGAGGCACCATAACTGGAAGATTCTTGGACGTTTTGTCTTGTTTTGAGTGCAGGGAGAATGTTGTCTTATTATGAGGGCATGTGAGCCCTAATGTTGTCTTTGAAGATTTTGTTTTGTTTGACTTCTGCTTCTATTGTGTAATCTAATGAAAAGCTCTTTAGAGATGTTTAGTTTAAGTTTGCATCTGTATCCATTTTTGTGAGGGCTTTCTCTCGAAACTTCTGTGTTTACCAGACTTTCGAGAGTGAGTCCTTACACAAAGAGTGCAGAGGGAGGGAGGGGAGGGAATATTAATTTATATTTTTTTCAAATCTTTTAGCTACAAAATTAATCCGTGGCTAAAAAATTTAAAATAAAATTTTAGTTTTAATGTCTTTTACGATGGATCTCTTCCATTGCTAAAAATTATAATTTAATTTTTAAATTTTTAATTATATTGACGGAACTAATCCGTCACTAAAAAATTTGTATATTAATTTTCATTTTTCTTTATTTTTAGCGACGAATTTTTGTCGTCACTAATTCTGTCTTTAAATATAAAAAATATTAAAAAAATTTAGGGATGGGTCTTTTCGTCACTAAATTTGCGACGACCTTTTCCATCTCTAAATTTTTGTGAAGGCAAATCCATCACTAGCTTGTAGCTAATTAGGGACGGATTTTTTCCCATCACTAAATAGTGTTTTTCTTGTAGTGTTTTGTTATCGTTTTGTTTTGTGAAGTTTGATATTAAATTAGATGTTGAATTTGGTGATTGTTTAATTTGTTTTATTGAGTTATATTTTAATTAACTTAATTTAGAATATTGTATTATTTTGATTATTGATTCTTATTTAGATATTTTTTTAATAAAATTTTTGTTTGGATGATATATATAAATATATGTGCATATTTTTTGAAAATTTATATTCAAAACCTTAAAACAAGAATATATATATATATATATATTCCAGATTTGTAAGGATTGGTCCAGACTGAACCAAATTGAACCACTCCAGTCCAAACCTTTAATGGCTTGTGTATGTTAGAATTTTTATAATGTGCACAATATTAATTGGATCTTATTTTGAAAAATCTAGTTGGACTTTAGCTTAACATTTCCTGGAAGCCCAATAGGTTATATGTGATCATAACTGGTATGTTGGGCTTAGTTAACTTTTATAGGTGTAGGCTCATTTGTCTTGATTTGTATAATGGCCCGCCTCCCGAAGCCTCCCCGTGCACAAAGAGGATCCGTGAGAGGGTCATTACTAAAATGATACCGAACAATAACACGATTACAACTCACGCACAACCCTTATTTAAGTCATAATCTTTCTTTTATATCATGTCTCATAATCGTTATTACACAGCCGATCATCGTGAGCCCATTTGACTTACATAATACACATATATCTCAAACATAAAACATTAACTTTAACACACGTACAATAACACCCAGGATCTAGTTTTGGGAGAGCTCTACACTTGCTATCATGACCCGACGGCCAGAACCCAAATCCTACTGAACGAACCTGCTATCACAGACGAATCCCTGACCTGGAATGATGGAAAACAAACGTGAGTCGCGAGACTCAGCAAGCTCAAGAAAGAAAGGCTGAGGGTTTAGGATAGGATTCTTCTCATGACACCCTATGCAATTCATGCCAATGCAACCACGTCATGTCATGAGCTATACGTGCCTTACTTCTACATGCAAAACATAAAATTAACTACACATAAGGAACCAGGGGCCTACATAAGTCACACATTAGCACCCAGGTCCCGCATACAAACATATTGTAACCTAACATAGGCTACCATTTCATCATTCTCTTGGACCCGCCTTTTCCTGACATGGTTGGCTTTTCCTGACATTCAACATTTGGCTTTTCCTGATACTCGTTACATGCTCTTCCTGATACCCATCATACCCTCATATGTTCTTCCTGTCATACATCACATAATCATATACTTCCGCGATCTTGGTCTTCCCTTGGGCCAACCCTGAGCTAATATCTAAGCCGAGTCGAAGCTCACCGAGTCGGTACTTCTGACACCTAGCATGGTACTCCCACCCAGAATAACAGTAACAATAGAACCATGCAATGCAGCACATAAGAAATGCAATAGCCTTTGTATCATAAACGTGATGACAAGACCTCCATAAACCAAGCATCACACCCTGCTACGCCTATATAGGAATACACACACGCGGCATGCTCTAAATTCACATGTTTGCCTAGGGTACCCAAATTGGCTCTTAGACCAACCGAGTCATGCAAATGTTCACACATCCCATCACACATAAAACATGTCCCCAAGTGAATGCAACCCAGCCCCTTGTAGCACACACATCATGTTATGCACAAACTAAAGCAGGAATTTGGAGTATCAGCTCTTCTGACCCGTCTAGCGCTTATTGTAACAACCGATGACTGGCACCCATACATCCAGCTATCAACTGCCACGACCCACGGTCGATAGTCAGTGGCTTTGTACCCATACCCTTAGACACACTTACTAACACTATTAGCTTTATATCTTCTAAACTTAACATTACACAACATTTCTCCATAACTCTTCATGTACATAATCCCATGAACATCATATTACCGTTCTCATTCTCATCTCTTATAAACATGGAAATGAACCACTTACTTTTCCAATTAAACTCTTTAACATAACCCCATAAATCATACTGACTCTTCTAAGAACCTAACCCATCAAGTTCGGCATCATTCCCAAGGAAAATGGAGAGATACAAAGCTCCGTAACGGTCAAAATGAATGACATCAAGATACATTTGCGTAACTTATTTCATCAACAATAACCTCATTAATAACATATAAATTATATTGTAGTTGCCACGCAGAGTATTATTGTTAATGCGTGGAACCAAGTCATAGTGAGGGAGGGTTTAAAATACAAGAAATCTCGAAGACTTTCAAGAGAAATAAATAACGCGAGGAAAGGGTTAGGAGCTTGCCTGAAATTGATTGATTCCTGCCTCTTTTGTGCTCCCGTTGCGAAGTAAAGCGTTTTCTAACAATTAATAAAATTATAGCTATAATTAAATAAATTTACCGTATAATATAAATAATTTAACCGTCTAAAATCCCGCGTAGGCGCACCACAATTAAAATTCCAATGAGTCTCATATTTATTTTAAATTAAATCATGTCAATAACATCGTCAATTTATATAATTAATACTCGACACCGAAACGAATTAAGGGAAGGCAAGGGGTTTATAAAATAGAAAAAGATCGCAAGGGTAGAGGGAGTTTGCCTCTTTTAAGTTGATTACAGCATTTCTATGCTTGAATGTTTAATACATATTTCTTTACTTACCTGGCTAATTAAACTCAAATAAAACTAAGTTTAATCTTCATTTTCTTCTCCATTTTCCTCCATTCTCTTCACTGTGCGCACGCTGCTTCTTTTCCAATTTTTTTCTCTGCAATTGCTGCTCGAAAAAGGCTGAAATCGGCCTTTAAATTGGCCAAAATGAGAGGCTGGGGGCAGCCACGTGGCAGCTGCTGGGCTGGACAGAAGGCCATCGCCTTTGGGGCCGAAACGATGTCCTTTCGGTCCCTCCCTTGGCCAAATTAAATCAGCAAAACCCAGCCTCACGCGCGCCTACGCGGATTGGATCCCACGTCCCCCCCATGGTCGCCCTCGCGCGCGACCGCCCGCGCCACATACGCCTTTAACATATATATGCACGCAGCTATATTTAAGCTGACCCGCAACCCAATTTCGAGAATTACTCCAGCGCCCAGAACTTTCGAAAATCAACACTTGCGCCCCCACTTCACAATTATCCCTTATTTCACTTTCACCCCATAATTTTCAGAAAATCCACTAAATTAATTTATTTTCCCATTTTCATAAATACTCTTAATTAAAACAATTATTTTCTCAAAACCACATAAATAAATTATTCCTTTTAAATTCTCAAATATTCAATAATGTCCTCAAATACCTATTTGAATAATTATCATTTATTCTCAAATTTCGGGATATTACAACTTGTGAAGTGTAGACCTAATGGAGTTATATATATATATGATGGATAAAATACTATTTACATTATAAATTGAAGGTTAGGTCATCTTTTCTCTCTATTCAATTTATCACACTATTTTCTATCCATTGAGAAGCAATTTTGGGACGCTAGAAGGGAGAAGAAGATTTGGCTTGTGGCTTCTACAATTGCAATTAGTGTTCAAATAGGTTTTTATCATGAAGCAAAGAGATGTGTTAACCTTAAAGAATTGTCTTTGTGGTTGAATGTTTTGTAAATTATGTATTAAAATTTTCCTAACATGTGGGATTTATATTATTTGCATAAAGGAGTTATCTATTTGCAAGAAGTTGTAAGTCAGGTTTTCTATTTTATGTATAAAGGTTAGGGAGATTTATTGCGAGGTTTTCTAACTCTTCTACATAAGTTTGAAAAATTTGTAATTGAGATTACTACTTCTTTTAACAAAAGTTAGAAATCATTTCTTACTGAAAATCTTTAAAGAATACTTTAAAAAATATAGAGAATATAGGCTTTTATAGTCATTCTAAAATTAAACATAAATTTCTTAATGCATTAATTATATATCTCAAAACATCGGTCACCAAAAGATTTCTTATTAAGGAAAAATAAATTTTTCAAAGGTCCACTTTACCCCCTCTTGAAACATTTTCTGACAACAATAGTTTATAACAAAAAAGATTTCTTATTGTTATGGGTGTTTTTTTGGATAGAGTCAAGTGGGCCGAACTTGACTCAGTAGGCTGGCCCAATCTTCCCAAGGTCGAGGTCGTTAGAACAAGGTCACATGTCGTCGAAACCCAAGCCCAAACTGCAGAACCAAAAGAACTCCCCGTGATGCTTTCAACTCGCTGGTTGAACCGTTCAGCTCGCATAACAAAAAAATCACGGAATAATCAGAGGCAATATCCACCTGCCTTATTAGAGATAAATCAAATCCCTATAAAAGCAGAATCCATTCCTGATTGTGTGGAGCTGATAAGGAAATATTATCTTCATGATATTATCCTTCCATTTTAAATTTTATTCAAATTGTGAACACCCCACTGTAACATCCTAGTAATTCAGAAATAATTAGTAACTGTTAATTTAATTGGGAACGACTAATAATTATTAATTTAAATTGAGGATGGTTAATAATTATTAATTATTGTGATTTTGGAGATTATGGAATATTTATGTGTTTAAGGAAAATATTAAATTATTGGGTATTAAAAAGTTGGGTAAGTAATTATTGAATTTGGGGTATAAGAGTTAATATTAAGTAGGGGTGTATGTGGCAATTTTCGAAAGTTATGGGATTAAAATATAAATTTTGGAAGTGGCAGAGAATTACTTTATAATTAAGTGGGTGCATATATATGTTAAAGGAAGGCAGCAGCGCGGGTGGCACGCGTGTGCGAGGGGGATCCTGGGGTCGCGGGTTTGATTCGCAGAGGAGGCTCGGGCACTGAGAGAAAAGGCTAATTTTATCTATCCGAAGGAGGGCCGAAATGACATTATTTTTGCCCAAATGCGGTGGTTTCCAGCGGCTGTCTCCACGGTCGCCACATGGGTATCCCCCAGCCACTTATTTTGTAACCATTTAAAGCCCATTTCGGGCGTCTCCAGACCAGCAAATGAAGGAAAATGCAAGAAGGAAATGGTGCGCACAGAAGCTAAATGGAGAAGAAAATTATGTAGGAATTGAAAAAAAATTCAGTATAAGTGAGGTTTAAATATTCAGGTAAGTGGGGTGAATTGTGTAAATAAATATGTACGGTTGAAATTTAATATAGGGTGTGATTTTATTAATTCTTGGTTTAATTAAACTAACTTGTAGCTTGTATTAATTTAGCGGTATGTAAGCAGAAAAAATATCGAAATCAGCTAATTTAAGGCAAGCTCCTTACTTCCCTGCGAGTCTTTTTTTATTTATGAATTTCATTTCCTTCTTTCATCCAATTTGATCCTATAAATTATTTATATACGTTATGGTTATTTATAGTGCGAATTTTATTAAATTAAATTAAATAGAAGACTTTTGGGGTTTAATTCAGTAAGTGCTTACGGGGTATTGTATCGCCCCTATTTTGCTTGGGAATGATGCTGAACTTGGTTGGGGCTAGGTTCTTAGTGAGTCAATTGTTGTTGTGGGTGCCTTTTGGGGTGAGTTGTTATAACCGGGAGTCTTGGGATTTGCTTGTGTGAGTCATAGGGTGTGGGATACAGAGTTACTGACTTTCGACCGTTGGGTCGTGATAGTTGATGGCTGGATGTATGGGTGCCAATTATCAGCTGTTGTGATAGATTGTAAACGGGTTAGGTAGGTTGGTATCGCCGGACACCCACCATTGGGGTTGAGTGTATCATGATGTGAATGTGGTTTCCTGTCGATGCGAGTGGTAATAATAGGTGGCGTGAGTTGTCGTCTAGTGAGGTAACGTGTTGACTGTTTGGTGACACAGGGGTGAATCGTCATCGAGCCGAGGGCGGCTGTCGTCTAATTGTTCCTGGTCATGGACTGTCGACCGTTACTTGAACATTGTCGATCGGCTCAGCCATTATATGGTATATCGCATGATATTACAGTGCATGGGATTAGGCTTACATTCATTGGGGGTCATGCTAGTGTGCACATTGGCATAACCCGGTTGGCTTGTTGAGTGCTGACTTAGGTACGATAAGTGAGCTCATTCATTTAAAGCATTTTTCCTGTATGGGTTCCTATGTGGGCATAACATAGCCTGGTACTGGGCTTATGGGGGCTTTACCATCACTTTAATGCTGCAAAAGCCATTACATTTATTATCTGCTGCATTGCATGGTTACTGTTTGATATGGTATGTGATTGTGGATCGTGGTATGGAGTTAACCCTTAATAGCTATGAGTGTGAACTACGCTCCAGATAACTATGATTCAGGAACTCTGGTATGTAATTATGGATCATGGTATGGAGTTAACCCTTAATAGCTATGAGTGTGAGCTAGGCTCCAAATAGCCATGACTCGAGAACTCTAGTATCTGATTATGATGGGAGCCTCGGGCTTGTGTGGATCGTGTTGTGGGAGCCTCGGGCTCATGGGCTTTATGCTAACCAGTTCATGGTTGTGGCAGGTTTGTATGCCGAGACTTGGGTGCCAGGATGTGCATTTCCTATGTGGGCCCCAAGGATTGTAATGTGCATTGTTATATTTAAGCTGAGCATTGGTTATTCTGTTGCATGGTATGGCATGGCATGGCATGTTCATATGCCGCATTACACTTTGTGCAGGTGTTTTCTGGGTGAGAGGTGTATTTCCAATATCAGCATTGTTATATTGCGAGGTGTACTTCGATTGTGGTTTATCTTCATCTAGCGTGGCACATGTCGAGTATGGCTATTTTTGGTTTTAGTCTGTCTTACCTGCATTTAGTAGGATGCACTCTAGTGTGGGAGATCTATGCCCAACCTTACCTATATTCTTTTGTTATGCTTGCTGAGCCTTGTGGCTCATCTTGTTTCATCATCATTCTAGATGTGGGAGCTGACACTGTGACTAAACTATCGGCATGCCAGTCTTAGGTGGTTGTGTGTACAGGGCAATCCCAATTAAAAAGATCATTGAGGTGCGAATTGTGGTCGAGGGCTCGATTATTGTGACTTGTTGGATTTGTTTGGGTGTCGTGTTGTCATGTATAATTAAGCCCCTGAGTGATGTGTTTCATATTCATTTGGCTTCCGTTGTTGTATTATTTTGGGGTCGTACCCCGGCCCATATATTTGGGTTATTAGCGAATTGTAATTAAATATTGAGAAAAATTTCCTAATCGTCACACCCACACTATAAATAGGGGTCGAAAACCATTGTATAAAAAAGAGCAATAATATACTGTTACTCTACCGATATAACTAGAGAGACAATCGTGGACTAGGCATCATTCAGACCAAATCATGTTAAATCTTTCTGTGTGTGACTTGTAATTGGTTCTATTTGTTTATTTCTTCTACACTTGTATTTATTCTCTTAGTGCAGGCCAACGAATCACGGTCGACCAATTTCAAACGTCGACAGGTATCACATCTATTTAAAAAAAATCATGAATTATTTGAACTAGAAATTCAAGATTTTAAAGATGTATAGTCAATTTATTTTTATTTATATTTATTGTAAACAATTTAGATTGTATCAATATAAGAAATAAAAATAAAACATTAACTTGACGAAAGGATCACCTCATCATCCTTACACATTTAAATTAAATTAAATTCAATCTATATCTTTAGCTAATAATATCTATTAAATTTTTTAAATTAACTTTTATTCAGTAACATTAATGAGTGTCTTAACTAAAATTATATTTTTGAATAAGAAAATTTATCAACTTTTTTAATTAATTTTAATTGGGTGATAATGCATTTGTTATCATCCAAATAATTTTAGAGAAAAACTAAATTGGAGTTTTTCTAGGAAACCTTAGGCAAACTCATATTTTTGTTCCTACATATATTTTTTTTCGTGTGTGTGGTCATCCTAACTTTTTGTTATTTCAGTTACATTATTGCATTCCCAATTTTGAGTCAACCTAACTTATGTACTTTAACCCTTTTTTATGTGACAATCTAAATTTTTAGTTGTTTCAATTATATTTCTTTACCTGCATTTTAAAGTTAATTTAATCTCTTTAATTTGATGTGTAAAAAAATAAAAATAAAGTGAGATAAAATAATTTAATTATTTTTAACACATCAAAGTACAGGGATATATTTGAAACAATAAAACTTGTGACTTCATGTTACAATTAATGATACTTATTAAAAAATATTATTTGTACATAAAATTTTTACATAAAATATTATTCCATTTTATTATATATCATATATTCTATTAAATAAAAAAACATAAGAGAATTTATAAATTCATACATAATAAAAATTCTATGAATAAATAACATCCATGTGCATTCACTGTCCATTACTATATTTTGTCTTCTTCCCTTCCTTTAACAAAGTTGAACAATCACAAACAAATGAAATCAAACTAAACTAATTAAAGAATATTCATTGTTCGTTAATGTTTGCACGTTTAATTGTTGGGCTGTCTAGAATATTTTTCAATTTTTTTATTCATGAGTATACTTTAAGCACTCAAAATTATTATTTGTATAGTATTTAACGCTTGTGGTCTTTTGTGTTTGAAGTATGCCCCCAGTTTGTTCTGTGTCAATTCTTTCTAGGAAATGAAATTTTTTATTTACAAACATATCACAAAGATATCAAGTCTAACTAAATTAATTAAAAATTATTTATTATTTATTGTTAGGATAATTGTCCTTACGTTATCCCATCGAATTGACACTGACATATTATTTATCCGACTACTTAACTTATGTCTTGGGAACTATTCATTATTTATTATTGTTTATTGATTCAGTTGTCCGTTGCTTATGTGGTACTTTAATAATTGTGTGCCGATAAGTGTTTTGATAAATTATATTTTAATGATTATAGTAAGATAAGTGATTCATTTGTATTAAACTTTACTTATACCAATAACAAAATTTGTAAAAAGATGCAAGATTTATGTTTAATTCATGCGTCACAATCAGGGCAAGATTTAAATAAAAATACGTAAGATGGTTGTTAACTACTAATAAAAAAAATAAATAAATTCCACATCACACTGAAAATCTAGACAATTGGGGAGGGGAGTAGATAAAGTGTCACTTTACAAATGTACAGTTAAAGATGTACAATCTTCAATCAAGCAAGGGGTCAAATAGTTTAAAAATAATATTTATAAATATAAATATAAATATAAATATAAATATTTTCTATCTATTGAGAAGCGGTTTTGGCATGATAGAAAGGAATAGAAGATTTGGCTTGTGGCTTGTGCAATCGTGATTGTTGTTCAATTAGGTTTTTATCATGAAGCAAAGAGATGTGTTGAACCTTAAAGAATTGTCTTTGTGGTTGAATGTTTTGTAAATTCTGTATTAAATTTTTCCTAACATGTGAGATTTATATTATTTGCATAAAGGAGTCATCCAATTTGTAAGGGTCTCTAAGTGAGGTTTTCTATTTTATGTGTACATGTTAGGGAGATTTATTGTGAGGTTTTGTGACTCCTGACCTCAGTTTTGCTCCTGTTAGGTCCATGGAGGATGTGATCGCCGAGCTCAGCCGAGCATCATCCTCCCAAGCCCCAGCAAACGAATCCGAGGAGTCCGAAGAAGAAAAAACCTAGTTGTTCGTTGCATGTATCTTCTTTCCCCAAGTTTGGGTTATATTGGACTTCTGATCTTTCATTGAATAAAAATGCTTCGTAGTTGTGCCTTTTTTGTAATAGTTTGAGCCAAGTAATCTCTGTTACCTGATTTCTCGCCCCTCCATTTTGCTTTTATTTTAGGGGTGGCCCCCTTGGGGCCATATCTGACCATTGACTCTTCCTTTTTATTAGGGGTGGTCCCCCGAGGCCATATTTGACCCGTGACTCTTCCTTGTTATTAGGGGTGGTCCCCTGAGGCCATATTTGACCCGTGACTCTTCCTTTTTATTAGGGGTGGTCCCCTGAGGCCATATTTGACCCTTTGTTCTTGCTAACTCCAGTGAGGATGAAAGGACTCAAAAATTTGGAGGCCACTGAGTTCGGGGAAGGGAAAACCTTTCCTTCCTTTTTGCCTCTTGTCCCCTCTCCTTATTATTTTTTATATTCCGTAGGACAGTCTGCACATATAAAAAGAAAAATAATGAGGTTTTATTGAGAAACATACATAGCTTCAAGATCCTTGGGGGTAGCCCATTATTGATAAAATTTCCTCAAGTTCTGAATATTCCACGCATTCTTTATTGGAGTGCCGTCCATAGTTCCAAGCCGGTATGCCCCAGGGCTGAGGGTCTCGGTAATCCAGTAGGGGCCTTCCCAAGTCGGCGACAACTTGTTGGAGTCTCGGGGGTTGCTCACACTTGCTCGTCGAAGGACCAGATCGCCAGGTAGAAAACTCCGAGCTTTCACCATTCGATTATAGTACCTCTCAATTCGCTGATTATAAACCGCTTGGCGGACCCTTGCCTCATCCCGAAGCTCCTCCACTGTATTTAAATTACTCCTCAAGGCTTGTTCATTGGATTCTGGATCAAAATTAATTTAATAAAATTCAATATATAATAAAATATAAAAATTCTATGTATAAATAACATTCATGCGCATTCAGTGTCCATTATTATATTTTGTCTTCTTCCCTTCCTTTGACAAAGTTGAATAATCACAAACAAATCAAATCAAATCAAACCAAACCAATTAAAGAATATTCATTGTTCGTTAATGTTTACACGTTTAATTATTGTTGGGCTGTCTAGAATATTTTTCAAATTTTTTATTCAACATATCGTGGGTCATTTAAATCATGAGTATACTTCATGCACTCAAAGTTATTATTTGTATAGTATTTGAGCGTCTTTATCATAACGTTTAATTGTTAAGGTGGCTTTGTGGTCTTTTGTGTTTGAAGTATGCCCCAATTTGTTCTGTATCAATTCTTTCTATGAAATGAAATTTTTTATTTACAATCATATCACAAAGATATCAAGTCTAACTAAATCAATTAAAAATTATTTATTATTTATTATTGGGATGATCGTCCTTACACGGTCCCTAATACTCGTACTATCAATTATGTTAAGAGAGGTAAATCATAAATTGGGCATTAGACCTTTATATAACATGAGGATCGAACTCGCAATCTATTAAATTGACATCGATATATTACTCATTCGTCTACTTAACTTATATTTTGAGAGCTGTTCATTGTTTATTATTATTTATTGGTTTAGGTGTCGTATGTTTGTGTGGTACTTTAATAATTGTGTGTAGATAAATATTTTGATAAATTATATTTTAATGATTATAGTAAGATAAGTGATTCATTTGTATTAAACTTTACTTATACCAATAACAAAATTTGTAAAAAGATGCAAGATTTATGTTTAATTCATGCGCGACAATCAGGTCAAGATTTAAATAAAAATACGTAAGATGGTTGTTAACTACTAATAAAAAAAATAAATAAATTCCACATCACACTGAATATCTAGATAATTGGGGAGGGGAGTAGTTAAAGTGTCACTTTACAAATGTACAGTTAAGATGTACAATCTTCAATCAACCAAGCGGTCTAATAGTTTAAAAATAATATTTATATTTATATTTATATTTATATATGTATAATCACCTAATTTATCTATTTATTTATTTTCTTAGCACATCTTGGTTATAAATAATTATATTTCAAGAAAATATTTGTAAAGATGCTTTTCAAGCATAAATTTTTTGTGTATAATTATATTATTATTTTAATAGTCATTTTATAACATTAAAAAAATAAAAGAGAATCTCTAGCTCTCTAGAACCCAAGAAAAGCGCTTTGTACATAATGAAATCACAAAGTCACAACCAAGCGACCACAACATATTTATGCACCCTACCACATAAAAGAAGTAATTGTCTAAGAATAGAAATGTGACCTTTTGAGGATTTTCGCACTACCTGTCGATTATGTTGCACGAAAATGAAAATGGAAAATATTTTCGATAGGAAACAAAAACGTGGAACCGAACGTTTTTCTAAAAAAATAAATATAAATAGAATCCGAAACAGGAATAAGAAACGTTTCCGAAACATTTTGAAAACGGAAAAACGACACCTATGAGATGTTTCCGTACAACATAGTTGTCGACTTGATGGTGTGCTAAGCCGTCGACAAGTTTACTTGTTTGGAATATACAAAAAGAAATATAAAGAATATGAAGAATAAAATATACATTAATTCGTACACACACACTAAGAATACTAGGATTTACTTGTTTGGAATTAAAAAGAATTCTACTCGTGGGAGAGGTTAATCCCTAATCAATCCACTATAAAGGATATAAAATTATTATAGAATAGATTACAAGAAGCCTCAAAAACTTACAAACTTACAAGCTCTTAAACCATGCTCTCCAACGTTTACACACAGATCACGCTTTATCTTTATCTCTCTCAAATTTATAGTGATTCACACAATAGATAAAACAAGAGATGCACGCACGAAACTTCTTTCAGTGTTGTAATTCTTGCATACTCTACCTCTGTATTTATAGGAAATGATCGATAACTTCAAGGGTGGAATAAAACAGTTGGAACAGGGTAAAGAGTTCTACCATATCTACTCAATTGTCGATAACAAATCTACAAGTTGTTGACAGACTCATCACCAATTTTGAGTCAATCTCTATCAAATTCTGCCTTGAATCAAAATTGAAAACAAAAAAGGATATGACTAAAGACCTTGCATTACTCACCAACTATGAAGAAAGAACATTGAGCAAGGTCAAAGTCTGCTCAAACTTAGTTGTTGGCATGGTCTTTGTAAGCATATCAACAGGGTTACATCGGTTGAAATCTTTTCAACTTTAACATGCTCTTTTGCTAATATGTCTCTTACAAAAAGTGTAACATTTATATGTTTAGTCTTCTCATAAAATGCTTTCTAAGAATGACCTAGTTAAATAGACTACGGTTGGCCTAGTTAAGACATGTTCATGTCTATGTGAGATGGGTCTCTAGTATCCTTCGATGCATGGAAACACCAAAATAGTGCTCTTTTGGCATTTTCAAAATATTTCTTACCTCGAAACGCTAAGAAACATAAAAACAAAAAACATTTCTAGGACATTTTCATAATTTTGAAATATTTAACAACCATTCTACAATATTAAAAAAATTTAGAAATGCGTTTTTGTTCCTTGACCATATTATGGAGGTATATCTTAATGAAGTTAATTCAGAATACTGTATTATGTTGATTATTGATTATTGTTTAGATATTTTTTTAAGAAAATTTTGTTTGGATGATATATATAT
This sequence comes from Diospyros lotus, assembly GCF_014633365.1. Taxonomy (NCBI): domain Eukaryota; kingdom Viridiplantae; phylum Streptophyta; class Magnoliopsida; order Ericales; family Ebenaceae; genus Diospyros; species Diospyros lotus. The sequence goes on along the minus strand of NC_068347.1, from coordinate 1,866,123 downwards.
AAATATATGTGCATATTTTTTGAATTGGATTTAACACCTTTCCGTAAACCCAAATTCATCTTTACATAAATTTTATTTAAAAAAATAAAACAAGAAAAGTAAGCTATCAAGTGTAATTTTTAAGCTATCAAGAAATGTCATTGTCATTGACACGATATAAAAAGACAAGCACTATGTCTTTCTGTATTTATATATATTATCTCTTCAATAATATTCAATCTAAGCAATCTTATGGGAAAGAAATGATTGATAGTGATGTCATAAAAAAAGACCACCATTGTTACCAAAATGATATAAAAAAATAATAATTCCATCTTATAAACATGACTAATGCACATTTTTTATACTTTTAATTTTCAACTTGTCGAATAAAGAAGCGATAAGTGGACATACTCAAACCTTATCAATTCCATCTTAGAAAATTCTATAGTTCTTCAAGTAATGTCATCTATTGCTTGACTAATAAATTTACTTAGAAACCATTAAAAATTTACTTAGAAACTTGTGGCTTCATGTTACAATGATACTTGTTGAAAAATATTACTTGTACATAAAGTTTTTACATGTTATTATATATTCAATTTTGTTACATATTATATATTATATTAAATCAAAAACATAAGAGAATATATAAATTCATATATAATGTATAATTTAATAAAATTCAATGTATAATAAAATATACAAATTCTATTTATAAATAACATTAAAGTGCATTCACTGTCCATTATTATATTTTGTCTTCTTGGCTTCGTCCGACAAAGTTGAACATCACAAGCAAATCAAACCAACTAAAGATTATTCATTGTTTATTATTGTTTACACTTTTAATTGTTGGGGTGTCTAGAATGTTATTGAAATTTTTTATCCAACATATTGTGGGTTATTTAAATCTTGAGTATGTTTTATGCACTCGAAGATATTATTTGTGTAATATTTGGGCATTTCTATTGTGAGTATGTTTTATGCACTATGATCATATCTCGTGGATGATCTTTGATCTCTAGTAGATCTTCTAACTAGAGGAAGGTCCTTGGTAGTTGGTGTCTCAACATAATCATTGTTGCCACCATATTGTCACTTGGGAATTTCTATTGATGTTGGATACTTAATCTCATCACCTGCAAATGCATGATGTATGTATGCAGGAGAACGTTTCTTCCTCTTATATCAACCAGTTATTTTCGTAGTCAATGTATGTTTTGCTCTTTGACCTACTGATACACTACTATTTTAAATGTATAAAATGAAGAAGTAGCGGTAAATCAAATATTGTTGCAAATGTATAAAATAAAGATGTAAATGGACATTTGAAGAATGAAGTAAATGTTATTTTTTTTTCTTAGTTTCATTTTGTATCACGTTTAAATTTTATAGAGAGAGAGACAGAGAGAGAGAGAGAGGGGTGAATTATTGATCTCACCTACAAAACGTAAATGAAAGCAATCTCACTGCGTGCAGAGTTTAGCATTCTGCAAGCTATATATACACATACATATACACGTCCTGAATGTTCATAGCCATTCATTCAGCACAAACTAAATCACACATCAATCTTAAGAAATGGCCACGAATGGCAAAGAGAGAATTAGCACTACTGATGAGCTTCTCCGTGCGCATGCTCACGTCTGGAACCATACCTTCGCTTTCGTAAGCTCAGCCTGTCTGAAATGTGCAGTTCAGCTGGGCATACCAGACATCATTCACCGCCATGGCCAACCCATGAAGCTCTCCCAGCTGGTTGCTTCTCTTCCTGCTCTCAATCCCTCCAAATCCCACTGCATCCGTCGCCTCATGCGCGTGCTAGCTCACGATGGGTTCTTCGTTGAGCTGAAAGCCGCCGCCGCCGCCGGAGAGGAGGAAGAACCCGAGTACACGCTCACGCCGGCCTCCCATCTCCTCCTAAGGACTACACCTGCGAGCGTGTCGCCTTTCCTGCTCTTGATGCTCGATCCTCTCATGGTAAAGCCATTGAATTGCCTGACTCCATGGCTGGGGAACGACGATCCCACCCCGTTCCTGACGGCGAATGGACAGACGATTTGGGATTACGCCGGCCAGAACCCCGCCTTTAACAGTCTTTTCAACGAGGGCATGGAGAGTGATTCGCGTATGGTGGCGTCTGTGGTGATCGAAGAGTGCAGAGGAGCCTTCGAGGGTCTGAGCTCGTTGGTCGATGTGGGAGGCGGCACCGGGACGATGGCTAAGGCCATTGCGGAGGCATTCCCAGAGATGAAGTGCACTGTGCTTGATCTTCCTCAAGTTGTTGACAAGCTGCCAGGGAGAAAGAACTTGTTCTTCACTCCTGGAAACATGTTTGAGGCCATCCCCCCTGCAAATGCAATTTTACTCAAGGTATACTATTACTCCTTTTGTGAGCATGTGCAATATAGTCCGATAATGACTTCACGCAAAAAATAAGAATATAAAAATAGTTTATGTGCCACTCTGTCTCCTCTTTTTTGTGTTTTGCCTTGTCTATTTTGGATCACGTTTGGTTTTGCTCTAGTTTCTAATTTGAAAACATATTTGAGGGGATCCCACCTACAAATGCAATTTTACTTTAGGTCTATAGTCTAGTAATAATGTCATGCACAAGATAAGAAAAACAAAAATAATCTGTGAGCTCGTCTTATGACCCCAATAAGTGAGAAAAAAAAAGGGTCACTATAGGCCTTTTTGGTGCCTTTTTGGTTAGACAATTAGATGAACCTAAGGGCTCATCCTTTACTTTTATTCTCCTTTTGTTTTTCACTTGTTTATTTTTGAGAACATTTGGTTTTGTTCTAGTTTCTAATTTTCAATTTTCATTTTCACTATCTTGTTAAGAAATATATGATAGAAAACTTGTTCTTCACTTGAAAGATTAAAAAATATTTTATATCTAAACAAGTGAAGCCCTAAATCTTATTTTTTTTTCCTTTTATATGCCTTATCAATTTTTGTTTGCAGTGGATATTGCACGATTGGGCCGATGAAGATTGCGTGAAGATACTGAGGCATTGTAGAGAGGCCATTCCAAGTAGAGAGAAAGGAGGAAAGGTTATTATTATCGACGTGGTGGTGGGACACCAAAAACTAGAAGAAACAGATGCAAATGATGACAAGTCTACCCAAACACAGCTCTTCATGGATATGTTAGTGATGGTGTTGTACTCTTCGAAGGAAAGAACTGAGAAAGAGTGGGCAAACTTATTCTCCGTAGCTGGCTTTAGTGACTACAAGATAAACCCTATTCTGGGTTTACGATCTCTCATTGAGATTTATCCATAATAAGTGATTCCTAGTGTTGTGAAACTAAGTTATATATTTGTTTAAAACCTTTATATATAGGGGAAATAAAGCATCAATCTTAATAAGTTGTTTCAAACCTTTGATGTATTAGTAATTAGTGATATATAGATATAATATCTAATGTTTTCTAGATTTAGTAAACATGTATTTCTATCGCATTTAAAAAATTATTATGTTCACAAGATTTGAATTCACGATCTCTCACATTTAACATAAGGTCAACTTAACACAAATTATACCTCTACAACTTGAGGTGTTCAAATTTTGATCTGCATTAATTGCTAAGTGGTTCAGTCCTCAGTTCACCCAAAACCACTAGTTGATCTTCAGTTCGGTCCGAGATCGGTCCAAGATTGAAAATCGGCTAGTCCAATTAAATATTATTAAGTTTTTCTATTTTAAGTAAAGGATATATGTATAAATAGAAACAATGTGTATACAGAACACAAATCAGGGCATACGCTAGTGTACAATAACACAAAAGTGAAACACACACTTAAGATCCACACAAAACTAGATCTAAACAACATAGTAGAAACAAATGAGCTACAAGAGATATAATATAATAAAGTGAAAATTGCACAAACTAACCACTTTACAAACAGTAAATTCCTTTTTAACCCCTATTTTGTGAAAAAACGTTTTAGACCTTTCCAAACAAATGATTTGCACCCTATAGCCACTTTCTCAATTCTGACCCCACCAAATCGAACACTTTATATAAATATTCAAAATGAAAAATTAAAACATAAAAGACCAAAATAACCCTGACCATAAAAATGAAACCCACTACCCCTCTACCTAGTGGAACCCACCACCCACCCAAAACCAAGCCCGATTGTCTTCCAAACCCGATAGCACCTTACCCGATCTTCCACGCCACCGCCAACGCAAACAGCGGCCACCGCAACCACCGCCACTGCTGACTTACACCGCCGCAGCCACCGCCAGCTCCGACTTGCACCACTGCCCCTGCAACCCCAAAGAGGTAAGAACGTTTTCCTTTGTAGTTGGGTTGGGTGGGTTAGGCGGCGGCGATGGGGCTTTGCAAAGCCCCATCGCCGCCGGCATAGCTAACTCGGGCTTCGTCCTCTCCGACGAAGCCCGCTGCAACGAAGACGAAGCCCGGGGGCTTCTTTGTCGACGATCTTCTCCGACGAAGCCCTCGGGCTTCGTCTTCTCCGATCTACAACGAGCTCGTTGCAGACGAAGCTCGAGGGCTTCATCGAAGCCCGGATACGGGCTTAGTTTGGGACAAAGCCCGGATACGGGCTTCGTCCCAAACTAAGCCTGTAACCGTGCCCAGAATGAAAAAAAATAAAAAAAATGTAAATTTTATTTTTTATTTTTCTTTTCTTACAATTGATTCTTGTTAATTAATATTAATTCTATCTCAATTTACTCATATGTTATTCTACTTCAATATGTAAACCAAAAATATTGTTTGTTTATTTTATTTTTATTTCAATTTCAATTTGCCTATTACATGCTTCAATAAGATCTCGAGTTTGAATATCTGGCAGTATTGTATCTTATTTCAACAAGTAAATGAATACACCTACTTGCACACTTTGTCATCTTGACCAAGACAATTGTTATTCTTGTATTGTTTTTTTTCTTTTTCTTACAGATGGCTGGCCAACAAATTAGGCAATTTACTTATGTTCATACTCACCGAGCATTACCGTCCAGAACACGGGTTACTACTCATTGCGGGATCAAACACCTCGAGACGATGAGGATTGCTCTAAACTGATATGAGCTATTGGATAGATTCCTAGAGGGCCCATTAGGACATTTCTTGAAAATCCCTCCATCACTCTATTTGACTGCACCGCAATTGATATATAATGTTCTAGTTAGGGAGGTGACATTCCCGGGTGCCTGCCATGATGAAATGTGGTTCGAGATCGGTGGCTTGGCATATAGGTACGGGAAGCAGGAATTCATACTTATTATCGGACTCCGATTTGGGGCAATTGATAAAGAAATTCTTGAAATGAGGACTAGTGCCCTGAACAATTTACGTGCGCGATTATTTCCATAGCACCATAAAGGAGTGTCTGGAGACGACATCAAAACCCTACTTAATAACAGAGAGGACCTGGTTTCAGATGATGTACTTAGATTGGTTTATGTTGCTATGGTTAACCTGTTATTGTTGGGCCTAGATGAGCGTGCACGTGTGGATGATTTTTTGTGGACTATGGTTGAGAATTTAGATGCATTTGAGGCCTTCCCTTGGGGGACATACGTGTACAGTAAGAGTCAACATTACATTCGAATGGCCACGAGCAAGGATAAGTTGAGTGGAGTTGGAAAAAAAATAAACATTTATGATTTTTTGTGGGCATTTCAGGTACAAGTTACTCTCTTTGTATTGTTTTACATTACTTGTATATGATTTGTCTATAATTAAAGGTTTGTTTTGTTTTGTTCGTTTTTTGTTTTCTATTACTAATTTTTTTTTACTCTCTTCTTTACAGTGGTGGTTAATCGAAAAATTTACATGGATTCAAAATAAATGGGCCATCCCACTACCCGGCGCATTCATTCCCAGGTGCAGAAAGTGGTTGTCAAAAAAAAGGCCACAAATAAAAAATTACAACGATTGTCTAACGAATGAAGTAAGTGTGCAATTGAATCTAAATTTCATTTATTTTTGTTTTTGTTTTAGTTAATATCTATCTAAATAATACTATGTTGTAGGTATGAGGATTGAGTCCGACACTTGAGCCCACTGATGATGAGTGGGAAACGGATTTTTGGAGGTCCTTCAACCCAAAGCACTTGGTCGGAGAGTACGTATTCAAATTTGGGGGTAGAGGGGGTGACAAGGATGAGGAGGGTGGTGACGAGGATGAGTCTATACATACCCATGGAGATGAGCAGAGAAGAGAGGAGGAGGAGGGTGGTGACGAGGATGAGCCTATACATACCCATGGAGATGAGCAGAGAAGGGAGGAGGAGGAGGGTGGTGACGAGGATGAGCCTATACATAGCCATGGAGATGAGCAGAGAAGGGAGGAGGATCAGGAGAAGGATGAGGAGAAAGTTTTACATAAAAAGACATATAAAGAAGGTAGGTAGGAGGCAAGAGTCCTTGATAGTCCTCAACACAGACCAGATGAGCACGGGGTATGATATTATTACAATAATGGTTTTTATTTTTTTTTCTTAATTATTTTTAATGTTTAAAAATTTGTGTGTTTGCCTTTTGTAGATCACCGAGATGCTAGTTCAAACGCTGGAGATGTTGAGGAGGGTTGACGGGGAAATGAGTGTAATGAGGACAGAAATGGTACAAATGAGGATACATTTTAACCAAGAAATGGGTCAAATGATGACACATTTTGACCGAGAAATGGGTCAAATGAGGGCCCAGTTGCTACAACTAGAGAGGGCGCAATGTAGTCCGCATATTGACCATTCCTCAGTTCACATCGATGATGGCGATGAGCAACACCTAGGTGGTGATCAGATATATCCTAGTCATCACGATAGCGACGACGAAGCATCTACATCCGTAGTAAGTTTCAAATTTATACGTTTACATATCAGAATTTGAAGTACAATATTGTAATAGTTAGTTTATGTACAGTTGTAGGAAGAGGATGTGGTTAGGGTCGGCAAGCGACCTATGCGAGACAGAAAAAAATTGCAATTTTGTAAGACACCTTTCATTGATCCTATTCGATCAAAGAAAAGAAAGGTGGATGTCGCGGTGGAGGGGTCGGACGCAGTGCCGCAAGTGGGGGACGATGATCTTAACCCCCATGAGGGTTACACTAAGTTCATAGCATCCAAAGAAAACATTTTGTAAGTAACTAGTCCCATATAGAATTACATTAACAATACATTTTGACATTTACAAATTATAATTATTGGTTATTGTAGTCGTGACACCGGGTACATTGAATATCTATCCTCGGCTGACTTCCGATGCATAGAGGACATAAGCAAATGGTTGGACGAGCGTCACATTGATAGTTACATGTGTTGCCTTAGACGTATACAATCGCGTCCTCTATACGACGACAATTATGCTATCATGTCGACTTCGCTATTTGTGAGTGTTGCAACCATTACTCTTTTTTTCTTTTGTTGTATCTCAATTTAGTATATAAATTTTTTATTTTATTTTGCAGTCATATATATCAACTTTTTGGACTCAAGAATATGATGGAGACAATGGGAAAGTTTTTGATCCTTCTATGGCGATTGTCCCGACGGAGTGGACATGTTTTGTGGACGGGAGCAATGAAGGGAATCTCCCTTGGTGGACGGTCGACAATGTAAGTGTTCTTTAATTGATTTGATGGATTTTTATATAGTATATGACTAACGTACGAAAACAGGTGTTGCTCCCGTGTAATTACAAGAATCAACATTGGTTTCTTATCAAAATTAGCTTGAAGAATAAAATACTGTTCTTATACAACTCTAGCGCCAAGAGTGAAGACAGTCGGAGGATTAGGGTAGCAGTTGTAACTCCACTGGCGAAACTCCTACCCATTATACTGAAAAGCAATGGATATTACAAGCATGTATCTGCAACTACGACTTCAGACAGAGAATGGGATGTGGAGGGTACTGATCCTCATAAGGCGCCTCAACAAGTGGACAGGTAAATAATTTAAATATTATAGAGATATTGTGAATATATGGTTATTTTGTCAATTGAAACAACAATTAACCCGTATGTCTAATACAGTGCCAGCTGCGGATGTTTTGTTATCAAATACATCGAGAACATTCTTAGGCATAATGAGGGTAGCTGGCAGATAGACTCGAATCTGGATGTCTATACTCTTCGTAGACAGATTGGAATATTTTTGTATAAACATAGCAAACTTGTAGTAGATTGATATATTAGGTAGTTTTATTTAGATTACTAGTACTTGATGTATATTATATTTTTATTTTAGTTTTAGTTTTTTTGTATAAACATAGCAACATTATTGTTCAGGTTATGTGGTTTGTGTTGTTGTAGAGGGTAATGGTTGATGGTATGTGGTTTGTGTTGACGGTATGTAGTTTGTGTTGGTGTAGAGGGTAATGGTTGATGGTATGTGGTTTGTGTTGATGGCATGTAGTTTGTGTTGTTATATAGGGTAATGGTTGAAGGTGGTTTGTGTTGTTGGTTGTGGTTTGTGGTTTGTGTTGTTGCAGGTTTAGTGGCATGAAAACAGGGTAGACTCTGCTAAATTTTTTTGTAATTTTGACATAGTAGTATTATTCAGGTTATGTGGTTTGTGTTGTAATTTTGACATGACAAAATAGTGTATTGTTATGTGGTCTGTGTTGTTGTAGAAGGTAATGGTTGAAGGTATGTGGTTGTGGTTTGTGGTTTGTGGTGTTGCAGGTTTAGTGGCATGAAAACACAGGGTAGACTCTGCCAAAATATTTTGTAATTTTGACATAGTAGTATTGTTCAGGTTGTGGTTTGTGTTGTAATTTTGACATTATTACAAATTTTTGGTAATAATGGTTGAAGGTATGTGGTTGTGGTTTGTGGTATGTAAGAGAGAGAAAAATGACATTTTCGGGTTTGGTGGCCAACTAAGCCCGAAATCGGGTTTGGTTGCCCACTAAGCCCGAAATCGGGTTAGGTGGCCCACCAAACCCGATTTTTTTTTTTTTTTGCCTTTTCTTTATTTCTCATTGAAACCGATACGCACAACATTATATAAAATTATTGTTTATAAACTTCACTATCAATTTTTAGATAATCATAACGTCATCTATGTCTAAGATTATGCTTAGTGGTATAACACTTTGATCATGTATTGCTTGATTGATTATATAGGTGTCAAAAGGGCCAGGCCGATTAGGCTCGAGTCGGCCCACGGGCTTTTTAAACAGGTCGGGCTGGCCCTTTTACTAAAAGGCCCAGGCCGGGCCGGGCCTGGGCCCTTTTGCCGTGGATAGGGCTCGGCCCGGCCCACGGCCCCCCTACAAAGGGGCCGGATCGGGCCAGCCCGTGGGCTGGAGGACCGGGCCGGGCCCTTAGCCCACAGGGCCTAGCGGGCCCGGCCCAGTGGGCCCGACCTTTTTTTTTTTAATAATTTTTTTAAAAATAATACATATAATATATACATATATAAATATCAAAATAATACATATATAAAAATTAATTTTTTTCTTTTAAAATATTTTCTATCTTAATTTTTAAGTTTTAAATATTATTTCATTATTTTATATTTCAAAATTCTATATGCCTTATAATTTTTCTTGTGAATTGATATGAAAAATAATGTACATATAAAAAGGAGAATGTTTATTTATAATTTAAATATATAAAAAATTTAACTTAAAAATTTTAAATAAATTGATGGTTATTATTTATATATATTGTGAAATTAAATTTTTTAGTATCCAATATCAATAATTACTAAAGAATAACAAAATTAAAAAAAAAATGAGTAAGGGCCTTATTGGCCCATAAGGGCCTCATGGGCTCGGCCCATAAGGGCCACGGGCCGGGCCGGGCTGTGGGCCCAATTTCTTTGGCCCAGCCCGGCCCGTTTGAACAGTAACAGGCCGGGCTAAAGCTCTGCCATCACAGGCTGGGTCGGGCGGCCCGCGGGCCGCCCGGCCCTTTTGACACCTCTAATTGATTATCAAATCTTCCCATTGTTGTGCACCCTAAGTTCAATCAACCCTTAAAACATAATAAAAAAGAATCAATTCTGAGGTCAAACAAGTCATGGAAAGAAATAAAAAAAAAATAAAAAAAAGAGAGAAAAACGAACATTTTCGGGTTTGGTGGCCAACTAAGCTCGAAATCGGGTTTGGTTGCCCACTAAGCCCGAAATCGGGTTTGGTGGCCCACCAAACCCGATTTTTTTTTTGCCTTTTCTTTATTTCTCATTGAAACCGATACGCACAACATTATATAAAATTATTGTTTATAAACTTCACTATCAATTTTTAGATAATCATAACTTCATCTTTGTCCAAGATTATGCTTAGTAGTATAACACTTTGATCATGTATTGCTTGATTGATTATCAAATCTTCCCATTGTTGTGCACACTAAGTTCAATCAACCCTTAAAACATAATGAAAAAGAATCATTTCTGAGGTCAAACAAGTCACGGAAAGAAATAAAAAAAAATAAAAAAAAGAGAGAAAAACGAACATTTTCAGGTTTGGTGGCCAACTAAGCCCGAAATCGGGTTTGGTTGCCCACTAAGCCCGAAATCGGGTCTGGTGGCCCACCAAACCTGATTTTTTTTTTTTTTTGCCTTTTCTTTATTTCTCATTGAAACCAATACGCACAACATTATATAAAATTATTGTTTATAAACTTCACTATCAATTTTTAGATAATCATAACATCATCTTTGTCCAAGATTATGCTTAGTAGTATAACACTTTGATCATGTATTGCTTGATTGATTATCAAATCTTCCCATTGTTGTGCACCCTAAGTTCAATCAACCCTTAAAACATAATAAAAAAGAATCATTTCTGAGGTCAAACAAGTCACGGAAAGAAATAAAAAAAAATAAAAAAAGAGAGAAAAACGAACATTTTCGGGTTTGGTGGCCAACTAAGCCCGAAATCGGGTTTGGTGGCCCACCAAACTCGATTTTTTTTTTCCTTTTCTTTATTTCTCATTGAAACCGATACGCACAACATTATATAAAATTATTGTTTATAAACTTCACTATCAATTTTTAGATAATCATAACATCATCTTTGTCCAAGATTATGCTTAGTAGTATAACACTTTGATCATGTATTGCTTGATTGATTATCAAATATTCCCATTGTTGTGCACCCTAAGTTCAATCAACCCTGAAAACATAATAAAAAAGAATCATTTCTGAGGTCAAACAAGTCACGGAAAGAAATAAAAAAAAAATAAAAAAAGAGAGAAAAACGAACATTTTCGGGTTTGGTGGCCAACTAAGCCCGAAATCGGGTTTGGTTGCCCACTAAGCCTGAAATTGGGTTTGGTGGCCCACCAAACCCGATTTTTTTTTTGCCTTTTCTTTATTTCTCATTGAAACCGATACGCACAACATTATATAAAATTATTGTTTATAAACTTCACTATCAATTTTTAGATAATCATAACATCATCTTTGTCCAAGATTATGCTTAGTAGCTAGAACACTTTGATCATGTATTGCTTGATTGATTATCAAATCTTCTCATTGTTGTGCACCCTAAGTTCAATCAACCCTTAAAACATAATAAAAAAGAGATCATTTCTAAGGTCAAACGAGTCACGGAAATAAATAAAAAAAATATAAAGAGAGAGAGAAAAATGAACAATGCACTTTTCACAATCTTTTTTGTTTAATTTTAGAAAAATTTGGCAAAATCTTCCTTGTTTTCCTTCCATTGAACCTGTATTAGAGACTCAAGTCTCTTTTACAATAACATACAACCACAATTCAATCATTACAAATTTTGATTGATGCAACCACAATTTAGGTGAAAGAAACCAAAAGATTACAGTTGTTAAATTTATTCCTATTACAAATAATAATGTAAAAAATAACATTCATTCTCCATGACAAAAATAAATATTGGGTTCATGCTGTGTCCGAAGCCTTCTGGTCATCATTTTTTCTCTTGTAGTAGTGATTTTTGAGCATTGCTGATATACAGAGGAGATATGGTCAGTAAGAAATCCAAACACACTGTAAATGCGAGTAAGAATCACATTATTGTTGAAACGATCTAACAACTATTAATTAATAACATAAGTGATGACTTTATCATACCTGAATGAGTTCATGTATATTAATTGTTTACATTGTTGCGAAGGTTATCATCACCTGGATTGAACAACCGTACAGGGCATCGACGACGAGTGTGTCCAGTCTCTTTGCAAATGCTGCATTTTCGACTAGCCCTTGTAGTGGATATTGCAACGTCTCTTGATTCTAGAGTAGCTGCTGTGCTTGACTCTCCAATGGAGGAATACCATTCATTAGGGCAACCAAGACGGTTGTGTCCCTGTGCACCGCATTTTCCACATTTTTTCCTTCGACGAGCTTCCCCAGCGGATGGAATCCGACCCTCTCTTGGTCTACCAGGTTGTCTTCTTTGTACGGGTGGGTGTACAACCACCCCTCTGATGTGCACAGGAATAACCCAAGCAGACTTGTTAGGGACTGGATTGATGGGAAATTCATATGCTTTTCTGACCCATCTTGAGGTGTAATATGGATGGCAAAACGAATAGTAGTGCACCCGCATGAAACTGTCACCATACAATAAATAAAGATAGTGTTAATATCACGTTATGAATGAAATAAGAATAATAAAGTCAAATCATGATACTTGCAAGCCGCAACTGCATGAAGACATGGTAATTGATTAAGGTCCCACTTACGACAACTGCATGTCTTCGCAGCAATGTCAACGATCCCATCGCCTTCCTTAGCATGTTTCATGAGAAACTTGTTCCCGTGTATTATAGGAACTACGCTACATCCTCGATCTAATGTTTTGCTATGGACAAAGTTGACATGCGCTACTGCAGCTGAGGTAATCTCAGTTTCGAGTCTGACAGCAGTAGCACGTCTGTCACTAAACCATTTCTGAAGCATATGTCTTAGAAATTCATATGCACTCATTATAGGCAACCAACGTGCTTTCATCATGCATTTATTGAGAGACTCGGCAATATTGGTGGTCATCATGGAATATCTTCTTCTCGGACAATATGCACGCCACCACTTTTCCATTCTTGCTTCCACCAATGTCAGATGCACCTGAGGATGCATAGACTGTATTTCTGCCAAGTATGTATCACACTCTACTTGGGTATAGCTTTATGCTACATGGTAAAATATCTCCATCACATCATTTTGCTGTATACATCGTTTCTTTAAGTTTTGCTTAAGGTGGAAGAAACAAAATACATGTGGGACATTGGGGAACACAAAACTCATCGCATTCGCAATGCTTTGGTGTCGATCGGATACGATGACCAAATCCTCTGGCACGCCGATAGCCTCTCTCAATTTTTCCAAAAACCAAATCCATGATTTGTCAGACTCACCATCTCCAAATCCAAAAGCGATAGGATAAATCATCTCTTCCCCATCTTTACAAGTGGCAACAAAAATCACCCCTTTGTATTTTACCTTTCAAGTGGGTGGCGTCAATGGCAACAACTGGTCTTATGTAAGACCGAAAACCCTTAAGGGAAGCTCCAAGTGCAAAAAATGAATATAAGAAACAATTATTTTCATTTGTTTCTATTGCCGTGATACTTCCTGGATTTGTTTCTTTCAACATGTGAAAATATGAGGGTAGCTGCTGAAATGACTCATCTGCATTGCCGTAAGCAAGTCTCTTTGCATGCTATAAAGACCTCCAAGCTTTAGTGTACATGATCTGGACACCATGTTGCTCCAACAACTCCCCAATTAGCATTCCAGGTGTATATTCACCAATTGCCACTCGTTCTGAGAACAAACTCCCTATGACAATAGCCTTCACACTTTGAAAATGTGAATCGTAGACATATGGAGTACATGTGTGACCTGGGATAAACTTCACCACATACCAAAACGTACAACCAGGTTTACATCTTGCACGAAGCAGAAACTTACAGTTCACATCTTTGCAACCGACCTCAAATCGAACAGTGCACGAACGTCTGATTCGATAGTCCATCTTCACATGAACACAATATTGTCCAAAGGCCAATATCAATTCCTGTTTACTTTTAAATAGTGCGCCTTGGTAAAAATAATCACCCTGGAGGGAAATCAACACTTTAGGTTGCATTGCCTCAAATGCACAATTTTGTACTCCAGGAACAACCCAATTTCCATGTAAAGGGTTGTCCTCAAATTGTGAACCTGAAAATCTTACTTCAGGGTAATCCGAACTGGCTCCTCCTTCATTACCATCACCACTACTATCATCACCATTATCATCTGTTTCATTATCACCATCATCATCCATGTGTGCACCATCATCTGACAAACCAGTTGTACCATATGTACCAAAATCATCATTCCACATTGGACTACGTGTTGAGGTAAGTGGAATGTCAACACCTGTATCTTGATTACCACCACAAACTCCAGCATCTTTACTAATCATATCAACATAAATCACTTTATATCTGCCTCCTTCGCACATAACAAACTCAACACTATAGTCATCATCGATAGGGAACTTAGTACTTGGAAGATTGCTTGATGGTTCACTTAAAAAATGAATGTTGATGTCGTACATTGTTTTATCAATTCCCGTCACCGTGTAAATAATATCAATCAATTGACTAAAAGTCTCATTCTTGTTAGCCATCATACACTTCTTATTCCCTCCAATGTACTTATTATCATCATTCCATTTCCCGTTCCACATGATGACCAACGGCACTTTATCCATTGGTGCAAAATTAAAAGCAAGAAGTTAGGCTATTAAACTCTAATATTCCCCAATTCTTTTCTTTTTAACTATTAGTAAGTATAAAAGACTTATTTTTTTAGATTTGTACAATTCAAATGATTTTTGACTTATAAAAACTACAATATTATTTTTTTGAATAATTATGTAGTTTCTGACAAAAAATTAGTTCTGTAGTTTCTAACAAAAATTTAAAATTCACTCCTAGAAATTTAAAAATTTTATGAAAAACTTATACAAATAATACCCCTGATAAACCTGACACTGGCTTTGGTGGGTGCCAAACCCGCCGCCGGATTTGGTGGGGAGTGGGTCGACGGCTTTGGTGGCGCCGACCAAACTCGGTCCGGGTTTGGTTTGCGGGTTTGTGGAGCCGACCAAACCCGGTCAGGGTTTGGTGGACATTCCAAGTTTGGTCCGCGGGTTTGTGGCACCGACCAAACCTGGACCGGGTTTAGTGGCGCCGACCAAACCCGGTTCGGTTGTGCAGATTTAAAATTTTTTTTTCTCTTCTTCCACACAAATCCTTCAGATCTGGAATAATAGACTAACCATATGTTTTTTACTCACAATTACAATCATTCTACACAGCTTAATAAGCAATGTGAACATAAAAATAATTAAAAATCTAAATAGAAATCATAATTGATACCTTGAGATTGAGAATGCTTGTTGGTGAGGATGGTGAACCTTGGTGAATGCGCCTTCAATGAAGTCCTAACTGTGATTGACGAAGAAGATTGAATGACCCAAGCAACAGAATATTGAATGTAGGAAGAATGGTTGAGTTTTGATGCTTTCAATAATGGAGAAGAAAGAAAATAAGAGAGCGTGAATGTTGAGAGAAAGGATAGGTAAAGTGAAAGAGAAAGAGGCAAGGGTATTTTGGTAAATGAAGATAAGGGCAAGGTGGGCTTTCCAATTTAAAATCTCATTAAGGGTATTTTAGGCATCTCACATAAAAGTGGCTATAGAGTGCAATTAGTTTGTTTGATTTGTCAGAAACGTTTTTTTACTAGAAAGTGGTTAAAAACAATTTTCTAAATTTCTTTTAGGTTATTTATGAATTCATCCCTATAATAAATAGCTCTAGATGAAGTCAGCTCCATGGCCAAAGGCATGAACAAACACGTATTCCAGATCAATGTGAAGAGCAGGATCAAACAACAAACCTGAAAGCAACCACAAACAGAGCCACCAAACTAACAATGTGTACAGAGTGACAAACTAAAATGAGGGGGATGAACAAGTAAGTGTCACCAAGGAGCGCTGCTGAGCAATCATCCCCGGGACACATATATTGGAACAAACACTCAAGGCCACGATCGTCAAGTTATATTTTGAAAATGTTAAATGTTATATTTTAAAAATGTTGAATGATATATTTTGTTATTGTTTTGTCTTGTGAAGTTTGATATTAAATCAAATGTTGAATTTGGTGACTGTAATTTGTTTTATGGAGTTATATCTTAATTAACTTAAAAACTGGTTGGTCCAGTTAAATGTTATTATGTTAATTATTGATTCTTATTTAGATATTTTTTTAAGAAAATTTTTGTTTGGATGATATATATGAATATATATATGTGCATTTTTTCTGAAATTTTATATTCAGAAGAGAAAAACAAGAATATATACTTATATTCCAGACTTGTAAGAATCAATCCAAACTAAACCAAATTGAACCAATTCGGTCCGAACCTTTAACGGGTCATTTCAATCCAAGATTCCTAAGAATCTCGATATCAATCTAGTCTAATTTGAACTAGATGAACACCCTTAACTACACCTAAACTCATCTTTACATAAATATTATCTAAAAAAGATAAAGCATGAAACTTAAGCTTTTGAGTATAATTTTTAACTTGCATGTGTATGATACGAATCATGCCAATAATATAAAAGAAGTTTCATTATTATTGACATGGTATAAAAAAAGAAGAACACATGCCTTGTTTTATATATTTATATATATTATCTCTTTAATAACTATTTGATGTAAGCAATCTTATACGAAGAATATACTTTATTGATAGTGATATCATAAAAAAAGACCATCATTGTTATATGTACTTTATTGATTTAGAATATACTTTGTAATTTTTGTTGTAAAATATATAACAATCAGAATTTATAATGCGGGAACACTGGAGTCACAGCAGAGCGAGACGAATAGCTAGCAGATGTCTTCTGGTAGAGGATTAATCCATCTAGTATATCTTCCGGTGTGTTTGGTGAGTAACTATGCTAACAAAAACAAGTTAGAAGGTATCAAGAGATTCCTCAATTGCGTATGTTTTCTGATGCTTAAATCAGTACAAGAATGAAAATAGTGAAATAAATAAATGATGCAATTAATGAATATAAAAGAGATACATTTCCTGTAAAGAGAGTTGTTCAAAGTATTTCTACTAGACGTTGGGGATGAACATGCAAGCGACGAGTGTGAGAATTATGGTCCTTAGTTTAATTTGGACAGGCTTAATAGGAATTCCCCCTGGAGGATTAAGTGGTATAAGGAGTCCTCCAGGAGAAAGTGGGCCTTATGGAGAATTGCCGGAGTAGGTTCTTGGCCTCTAAGTGGCTTGCTCGGGCAAGATTCTAAGTTGTTAGAGCTAGAATGCCTCATGGTGTTGTTTGTTATTCTGGATTTAACATGATTTTTCCAAGAGGGATTATTACATCCATATTTAATTGATTATATGCATACATGGTCTATGGGGAGAACCATGGGCAGAACCATGGGTGTGGAGAGAGCTGTCTTGCAGAGAAAAACATGTGGCTATGGCCTTGAAGAGAGAGGCATGCGACTGCGGTCTTGCAGAAATAACCATGTTGCGGCCAAGAGAACCATGGTTGCTGTGAGTGCTGCCATTGTCCCACATGTGAGTGTTGCCATCGTCCCCTCGCACCTCACGGTGCGGAGGTTTGAGGATCCTCTGCACCGCGAGGTGCGGAGATTTGAGAAACTCCCGCATCTCTCGATGCGGGGGTCGCTGAAACTCCCGCACTGCGAGGTGCGGGGGGTTTCTGAAACCTCCGCCCCACCCCTTCCCACCCTGGCGATAATGGCAGCATCATTGCCTTCGTCAGCCGCGATCGCCCCAAGTCGAGGAACGCTGGGTTCCCCGACTGCTACCATGGCTAGGTTCCATAGCCGCGGCCATGCGTGTGTATGTATATATATATAGGTGTGTTTTTGTATATATATATATATGTGTGTGTGTGTGGATCAGCCATGGCTGACCCACTCTCTCTCTTTCTTTCTTTCTCTGCCATGGCTTCCATGTGTGTGTGTGTATATATATATATATATGTCTATGTGTGGGTCAGCCATGGCAGCCGACCCACTCTCTCTCTTCTCTCTACTATGGGCTGTGGAGGCTAAAATGGAAATTTTAAAATTAGGGAAGCATTTTGCATGGTACGGGCTGTGAAGAGCAATTTCACGGGCTACCAATAGAATTTCCCAAAGTCTTTTATGTTCATTTTATTGGGGGAATGTGCCACTTTTCCCCTTTACAATTTTTCCCTCTAAATCTTGATTATTAACATTATTATTATTAATTATTTCTTTGTCATTTATTCATGTTTTATTTTTTGAAATAATATGTCCACTTGAATTTATTCGTTAAAAACATCTCTAGATGAACATTTTGAAAAATCTATGACACAACAATTACCATAAAAAAAAGGAAAAAAATGTCCATTCTAAATTGATCCATTATAATAAAATATATAAATAAATAATTTATAGAGTAAATTGCCCATACACCCCATGAACTTTGAGTTTTCAATTAACATCCTAAATTTTATATTTTTCTAAATTGGTTTCTAAATTTTCTCAAATTAATCACAATACTCCCTTTGTAACTAATGGCGGCATTAAGTAAAAATAGGTTTGTTTGATATTGACTTTTTACTTGGCTTTATTGTTAGAACCTTATTTAAAATCTCCAATTGTTTGGTTGCAAAGCTTTAAGCAGTCTTTTTAGTGAACAACTTAGGGCATTTTTTGGTCTGACAACCTTTTAAAAAGAGTTATTGACTCCTTAATAAGAGAAAAGATCTTTAATAAACAACATTTCATATTTTTATATCAAATACTTTATAAGCTTGTTTCCCACAGACATTCATAAGCTTTACCTTAAGCCGCAACAAATGAACCCTAAATTGATCATATACCCTATGAACTTAGTTAAGATGTAATGACCCATTTATCCACCATTTAATGTCAATTTATGGATTTGAGATATTAGGAAAAAGATGTTAAATTTGATGTATTTTTTAATGTGGAAGTAATAGCAAATATTTGAAAATGTTGGGGTTTAAGTGTAATTTTGGAAACTAGGAGTGGGATTCCCTTAAATATAAAATATGCGCATATATAGGTGAGGGAGTTGGTAGAGTAGGTGGCACGCGCATGAGAAGAGGTTGGCAGAGGTCGTGAGTTCAATTCTGCCCATGGGCAAGGGAGGAAAAAGGCTGGATTTCTTTTAGCCATAAGGCGCCCAGAACGGCGCCATTTCAGGTGCCATGCGTGCTCCATGTGCGTAGGCCGCGTGGTGTGCATTGGCTACACCACGCAAGGCCCATGCGAGCCTTGCTACTACTGCTATGTGAGACAATTGTTGAATACAGCCTTGCTACTATGCCACTTGGCGCAACCTCTTGTTGCCACATGGCATTTTTTTGCCGCTCACCTCCTTTGCCCAAGCCTATAAATAAGAGTGGGCTGGGAAGGAATTTGAGAATGGGAAGGAAGGCAGCCAGCTTAAGTGGGAAATTTGAACAACACAGTTAAGGTAAGTGCAAAATTAATTAGAATTAAATAGAAGGTAGTATTGGTAATATTTAATTTAAATATTTCTTTTGTCTTTCAAAGCTTAATCTTATTAAGAAAATGCTTAAGTTGAGCTGTCGACAACTCTAGTACCATGAGTGGTTTAAAAGAAGAAATCTAAGGCAAGCTCCTATCACCGTCTCTATGTCCTTTCCATTTGTCTAGCTTTATATCCTTTTATGCAATTCTCCTTATTTCCATGCGAGTACTTATACTCTCTAATTGTTTGGTCAATTGGTTCCTAGTCGGTATGTGATTTATGCTTAAAAATCTTTATCCTTGGATAATTACTTAATTTTATAGGGTTTGGATCACCCTATATTTATTTGTTAAATGATGTCTAACCATGCGGGATTAGGTTCCTAGATGGTATTAGGGGTAGTGTTTATATGCTTACAGGTTTATTTTATTGTTGCATGGTTATGGGTGGTTGACATTTGGGGGATTCATATGTTGAATATACAAGGACATGAGCATGCTAGTGCGTCGCGGGTGTGCAATTAGAAAGCATCTTTATGGCATCCATATTCCTATGTGGGAGCAGCATGGTTTGATGCGTGGCTTATAGGAGTTATGTATCATCGTTAATGCTGCAATAGCCATGCATCCTCATATGTTGCATTGCATGGTTATTAGATTTATCCATGGAATATACATCCACAGGCTCGGGTGACTGAAGAACTGTCCCGAGGGAGCTTTGACTGGGTTGTTGTGGGAGCTTTGGGTTTGAGAGCATTTGGCTTGGAATATGCTAGCCAGTTCATGGCTGTATGCAGGTTAATATATATGGAACCTTGGGTGTTGGTCTGTGTCTTATGTGTGGGCCCTTGATTTATTATTTGTGCATTATTGCATGTGTTATTGTGTAGCTTGAGTTGTGGTTCATGGCACAGTTTGTGTGCCGAATATGGGCAAGGTTGTAATGGCTCGCCTCCCAAAACCCTTGCTAGCATAAAGGATCCGTGAGATAGTCATTATTTAGATGATATAGAACAATAATGCAAGCAAAAAACTGACACCAAACTCTCTTCTTTAAAAACAATAACTTTTTGATCATTTGACATTTCATAACCATTCTTACATAACCATACACAACATGAGGCACTCTAAGATTACGTAACATACATTGACCTCAAAAAACATAAAAGCATTAACCTGACCAAACACGACACCCATGACCCTAGTTTCAAGAGAACTTTGCATATGCTATCATGGCTCAACGGTTTGGACCTAACCCCCATTAGACGTACCCGTTAACATAGGTAGCTCTTGAACCTGGAATGATGGAAAGCAATGATGAGTCATAAGACTCAGCAAGCTCAAGAAAGAAAGGCAATAGGTTAAGGATAGAACTTCCCAACACCCCATGCATTTCATGTCAATGCAACAACATACCATTCCATGATCAATATGTGCATTAACCCTAAATGCATAACATAAAGTAAACTGCACATAGAAGGTCCTTGGGGCCCACATAAGATACACACATTAGCGCCCAAGTCCCATATACAAACCTGTTAGCAACCCAATATAAGCTACCATATCATCATTCCTGATTTGCCTTTTCCTAACCTTAGTCGGCTTTTCCTAACATTCATAACATGTTTTTCCTGTCATTCATAACATATCATCATAACATATAGCTGTTGTGGGCGTCCCCACGATCTTGTGTATTTCATGCACCTCTCATAATCACTCTTCCTCACCATGTAATGCAACATATAAGAAATGCAATAGCTTCTACAGCATAAACATGATGACAAGACCCCCATATACCAAACATCAGACCATGCTATGCCCAGATAAGAACACACACATGCGGAATGCTCTAAATGCATATGCTCACCTTGTATACCTAAGTTGGCTCTTAAACGAATCAGGTCATGCCAATGTGCACATATCCCTACATACACAAAGTATGTCCCCCCAATGAATGCAACACACAATATCATGATATGCACAAAGTCAAGATAGGTGAATGGCAGTACTAATTTACCCGTCTATCGCTTATCATAACAGTTGATAATTGACGCTCATACATCCACCTATCAACTGCCACAACCCATGGTCGACAGTTAGTAGCTTTGTACCCCACACCCTTAGACACACATAGATAACACTAAACTTATATTCTTTAGACTTGATATTTCATAAACTTTCCTCATGACTCTTCATGCACTTAGAAACATAGACATCACCAGACCATTCTTGTTCTCATATCTTATACAAAGGAATCTGTCTCGACATGCATATCACTGACCACTGCACTTTTCTCACTAAGACTCTTAACATAACCCAATAAAACCATAACCAACTCTTCTAAAAACCTAGCCCCCAACGAGTTTAACATCATTCCCAAATGAAGCAGAGCGATACAAAGGCCTGTGATGGACATAATCAATGACA
Organism: Diospyros lotus; assembly: GCF_014633365.1. Taxonomy (NCBI): domain Eukaryota; kingdom Viridiplantae; phylum Streptophyta; class Magnoliopsida; order Ericales; family Ebenaceae; genus Diospyros; species Diospyros lotus. Next base: position 1,844,186 of record NC_068347.1, on the reverse strand, counting down.
CCAAGACATCATTTACTTTATATATTCCATCAACAATAGACCCATCATACTGCATAAGTTATAGAATGGTTGCCACGTGGATTTACATTATTAATTTATGGAATCGAATCACAGTAAGGGAAGAAATAAAATATAGAGAACAACAGAGACTAGCGTAAAGATTAAAGAACATAAAGAGAGAGTTGGGAGCTTGCCTTTAAACTGCTGATTTTTGCCTTTCTTACGCTCTCGCTGCGAAATAAAACATGTCATAGGAAGATAATAAGATTGCGGCCCATAATAATCAGATTTGACCGCGTAAAATATGTAATCTAACTATGAAAAATCCATAATTTACATATACAATACTTTCTATAATTTTACCCACTTACCAAATCACTTTAAATGCTAAATAATACAAATTTTCCTTCACTTTTCTTACATTCTCTTTGCTGCTCGGCCTCCTCTTCCTCTTCCCGAGTTTTCCCCATTCTTTTCTCTCATTTGGCATCAAAATGGCTAAATTTGGCCTTTAAATATGTAAAAATGGAGCTTCCTTACTGGCCAAGGCAAATGAGTGGCCTCCAGCGCGCCACATGGTGCGCCCAGCCGCTGCCGCCCAGCCTCCCATTCCCTCTCGAAATGACGTCATTTTGGGGCTTTAGTGGCTGGATTTTTCTAGCCAATTTCTTCTCCCCATTGCATGCTTCCCCCTGCTCGAACCCATGACCCTCAGTCATCACACACGCACAAGCGACCTGATGGGCTGTTTGTTCCCTTCAATATACATATACACCCAAATATATTTAGCATGCTCGCAGCCCACTTTCTGAAATTTGCACCTAGACCCGAAGTTTTTGAAAATTTCACTTACACCCCAAATTAATAATTACACTTAGACCCAAATTTATCAAATATTTTCTCTATTAAATTAATATTTTCTCTTAAATCCCTAAATATTCAATAATTACCTCAAAAATCAGAATTATCATTTATTATTTATCTCCAAAATTTTGAGACGTTAATTACAAAGGTATTCACTCTTTTAGGGCCTCAAAATGGAGAGGCCCCAAAATCACTTATTAATTAAAATATAATTTTTTATTTTTTGAAATATAAAATTATTAATTCTATTTTATGTTGATTTTTATTTGAATTTATGCTCTGTTTATTTTGTTATTCTATTTGGATGAGAAGACCCCCACTCTGCAAATTTATGGATCATTTTTTGATGTTAAGTAATGAGTAGTAAGATGTTATTTAAACGAAAAGGCCCTTCAACTCCCCAAATCCATGTATCATTTTTTAATTTTAGGCAATGAATAGTGAGGTGTAAGCTAATAACGTAACATAAAAAAAAAAAAAAAAAAGACAAGAAGTGAGGTTATTTTAGGAGGACAACTTGATAAAACGATTATTTGGATGACGAAAATTTCGTCTGAGGAATCTACGTTAATCTGGGCATCAAAGAAAAAAAAAAGTAAATTAGTGACTTTTTTATTTGCATGACCTGACTGTGGACTCTCCACATTGTTTGCTTATTCAATTCTTATGTTTTCAGATCTTTTCCTTTTGTCTATATTGTCAATTGAAAAAAATTTGCTTTCTGAATTTGATTATAAAAATTTAATTAGTGATTTTTCATCTCAAAAAGCAAGCAAAGTAAAAATTAAATAATTTTAAAATTTATTTATATTATTAAAGGGCCACCAAAGTTATTCTCGCCTAGGGCTACAAATATTGTTAAGCCAACCCTAGTTGTAAGCGAGGTTTTCTTTCTTATGTATAAAGGTTATGGAGATTTATTGCGAGATTTTATGACTCCTCTACATAAGTTTGAAAAATTTATAATTGAGATTATTAGTTCCTAAACAAAATTTAGGAATAATTTCTTATTGAAAATCTTTAAAGTTTACTTTAAAAAAGATAGAAAATGTAGGATCTTATAGTCAAATCTCTATAAAGTCCTATGTTCTTGTGGTTTAGGTTACATGAAAACAAAACCAAGAAATGAATATAATACGAAATGGAAACAAGAAAACAACATATTTCAAAAAAGTAAGAAACGAAAATGAAATGGAAACACATAAAATATATTTTTTATTATAAAAAAAATAGTTATTCAATCTAAAAATAAACATAAATTCCTTACTGCATTTACACAAATTTCATAAATAAATTTAAAAAAATTAAAAATTTTGCATTAGAGATGTACTTTTTTCGGTCTCTAACCTCTTCGTGAATGAAACGAGTTTTCAAATAAGAAATGTATTTATGATATTTTTTTAATATTATGAAATAAGGTCGAAATGTTTTCAAAATTGTAGAAACGACCCAAAAATATTTTTTTTATTTTTTTTAGCATTTTAGGAATGGAAGCGTTTTGAAAATGCCAAAACAATACCTTTAGACATTAATTATATATCTCAAAACATCTGTCACCAAGTAATTTCTTATTAAGAAAAACTAAATTTTTCAAAGGTCCACTCCATCTCCTCTTGGAAAATTTTCTAGCAACAGCTGTTCATAACAAAAAAATGTATCATGGCTAATTCAAAAAATATATATATGAATTATTTGAATTAAAAATTCATGATTTTAAAGATGTATTATCAATTTATTTTTATTTATATTTATTGTGAACAATTTTGTGATGACCTAGAATTTCCTAGATCTTAATTATAACAAGTTAATGTCCCAAATACATGGGCTGGGGTTCTACCCCAAATAATATAATAGCAGGAGCCAAATGAATATGAAACACACCACTCAGGGGCTTAATCATACATAACAACACAACAACCAACCAACCAAACAAGCAACAATAATCGAGCCCCTGATCACAACTCAAATTTCACGGATCTTTTGAATCGGGATTGCCCTGTACACACAGTCACTTACAATTAACACACCAAACGGTCTAACCACAACATCAGCTTCCACACCTAAAATAATGGCAAAAACAAGATGAGGCACAAGGCTCAACAAGCATAACAAAAGAATGGAGGTAAGGCTGGGCATAGATCTCCCACACTAGAACATATTCCATCAAAAATAAAACTAAAAATAAACCATACCTGGCATACGCCTCGCTACATAATAATGGTAATATTGGGAATATATTCCTCACCCTAAATACACCCCACAAAGTGTAATGCCGCCACAACACATAATAGTCCTTGAGGCCCACATAGGAAATGCACATCCTAACACCCAAGTCCCGGCATACAAATCTGCCACAGCCATGAACTGGCTGGCATAAAGCCCATGAGCCTGAGGCTCCCACAACACGATTCACATTAGCCCGAGGCTTCCATCATAATCACATACTAGAGTTTTCGAGTCATAGCTATCTGGAGCCCAGCTTCCACTCTAAATACACACTTCCCCTTATATATAAAGCATGACTCCCAATGAATGTAAGCCCAATCCTATGCACTGTAATGTCATGCAAAATTCCACACAATGGCAGAGCCAATCGACAATGACCAAGTACCGGTTGATAATCCATGACTAGAAACAACTAGTTGACACACGCTCTTGACCCGACGACAGTTCACCCCAATTACTAAACAGTTAACACGTTACCTCACCGGACTACAACTCACGCCGCCTGTTATTACTACTCACGCCTACAGGAAACCATAACCACATTATGATAAGCACAACACCAAGGGTGGGTGTCCGGTGGTACTGGCTTTCCGGACCCGTCTATAGTCTATCATAATAGCTGATAACTGATGCCCATACATCCATTCATCAACTGCCACGACCCAACGGTCGACAGTTCGTAGCTTGTACCCTATACCCTAATCTTGGTTTAATTCATTCCTATTGTGTTGAGACATGATTGATTAATATTCTATAGTTCTACCTGACCTAAGTATCATACACCATATACAAACAAAAATAAAGTAAAAGGAAAAAAAGAAGAAACAGAGTTACCGAATTTATCAGGAGATGCTTATTCTTATTTTTTTTTCTTTTTGTTTTTGCCTCAATCTCCCTGACAACAGTTCCAAAATTTGGTTGCTCTCCCACCCTGCAATTAAAACACAAAACAAAACATAATAAAAATTTTATATTTTTTTCTTTATTTAGGTGAGAGGTTTATACTCGTCAGTGTACGAGTGCAGTTGTAGTCCAAATTTAAATTTATATTTTTTGGATGAGTCCAGATCGTCCACTAAGAGATTTATTTATGGCAAAAGAAAAAGAATGTCACACACACGCACACGCATTTAGATGGATTGGTAACAAGATTTTTTTTCATGATTTTTTTAGATAACAAATACTAGAAAATAAAGCAAGGTAGAAGTTGAAATAAATGCTTAATGTGAGGATATAAAATTGGATAGCACTTGAGTTAAGACAATTTCAGCACCAACCCATTGATTCCCAAATTTTAGCAAACAAGGTTAGTAACATTAATTTAATTTCAGATATAAGGGTTTGTTACTAAATGCAATTAGAGATGATGATAGTTCTAGTTTAAGCAATCCCCATACATGATATGCGGGATTCTAATTTAAGCAACTACCATAAATCCAATTACAATTAATATACCAAACAACTAAATTAATCATTCAGGTTTGGGTATGATAGCGTTTCCAATTCTAGTAACTTGCATGCGTGACATGAAAGCTCTAAGTTAGGCTTACGCTCCAATCCAAACCTAGTGATTTCCCAATAATTAAAACTCACTCATACTGAAATTTAAATTAATGTTACTCATTTAAAGCGCAGCTTTCTTTGGGAATCATTGGCGTTGGACACTGTCATTGCTTTAACCCAAGATTAGATTTAGCTACTCATTTTCATTTAAAAGTTAATTGATAAGAATTTAAATGGCATAATTTAAATAACAAAATTTTAAATGACAGGAATTAAAATAATAGAAACTAACCGGCCATTTAGGCGGTGGATAATTAAATGACAAGAATTAAAATTACAGAAATTTAAAGGCAGAAATTAACCGGCCTATTAGGCGGTGGATAATAAAGTAATAATAAATGACATAAGAATTTAAAAGAAGAAAGAAATGAAGTAAGATTACAAGAGAAAATAAGAGAGAGAATAAGAGCAATTCTCTAAGAACAAAACTAAAATTTGATTCAAGTAATAACAACCTTCTCACAAATGCACCAAAGTGAGCTATTTATAGCCTACAAGATGCAATACAAGCCACACAATTATTCAACTAAACATAATTATATCTAATGAGCACTCATAAAACATTCACCTAACTAGTGGAAGAAAATTAGGTAAAAGACAAAATACAAAAGACTTTAGGTGGTGGACTTCTCATAAGAATACAAAAGACTTTAGGTGGTAAAACACTTATAAAAATACAAAACAAAGAAAAGTCTTCTACAAATTGGGCTTTGTTGGGCCTTTGATTGGTCTTGGGCCTTTAGTTGGTCTTGGGCCTTTGATTGGTCTTGGGCTTTTCTTATGTTGGATTCTATTTGATAGTTGGGCCAAGTGCACTTGAAACATCCTCTAGACTCCATAGTTTGCCCATGAATTTGAGCAACAATAATGGTAATCCAACGTCTTCGATTTATGCCCCTAATTAATTATAGAAGTCAGCTTCCTTGCTTCATCCTATAATAATATGTAAAGCAAATAATTATTTATTGTAAGCATAATTATAAAGTCAAAATGGGGATATAATTCATTAAGATTTAGGAAATATTAACCCCTCATCAGTTATGTTTGAACTAATTTGGGTTCCAAGTTTAGGATTATTTTGTTTAACTTGTTTGTTGAATTGTTTTATGTTTGAATGCAATTTGGTTTGGTAATAATAAAATTATAGACTTGACTTGTTTAATGCAGTTGGAATATTGTTGCCTTCCTTAATTGAGTTGGTAATATTTGTATGTAGGCATGAGTTCATGTTTGTGAAATTGAGTTGAGTAGTTAACATCGCTAGTTTTCATACATCTAATGTTTAATGCTTTACTTATAGAGTAATGAATCATTTGGATAATGTATATGATGAAACAAATGATGAGCAAGGTAATGCAGAAGTAGAAACCCAATCAATGTTCTTATTCAGGCAAGTTGCAGGGGTTATTCTAACTTATTACGTGAAGTACATGCTAAAGGAACCATGCCATACATCTCAACGGATAGGTCATATGCTTGTTCAAGAAATATTACGTGGTAACGAAACTCGATGTTATCAAGATTTTCGCATGACGAAATCAATTTTTTTGGATTTTTGTCGTGATTTAACTAACAAATATGGTTTCACTCCCACATGAGGGATGTTTGTGCTAGAATCAGTAGGAATATTTTTGATGATATGTGCGCATAGGGCTGGGAATCGACTGATATAAGAAATGTTCAATCATTCTGGTGCGACAATTAGTCGACAATTTCACAAGGTTTTGGTTGCTGTTAATAGGTTAGTTGCTGATATTATTAACCCCATCCTAATTACAATGCTGGAGTAGGATACCACAAGTTGACTAATCCTAAGTATTTACCATTCTTTAAGGTATCTATTAACACCTTCTAATAATATGTGATTATTTTTAACTTAATTGTGATTTAAATTCAAACATATGACATTATATTACAAGATTGTATTGGAGCTATTGATGGTACTCATATAAAGGCTAGGCTGCCACGAGGTCAAGAGATACCTTATATAGGATGCAAAGGATTTCTGACCCAAAATATCCTTCCAATCATGGACTTCAATATGTGTTTTACATTTGCATGGGCCAAGTGGGAGGGATCAACTCATGATGCCAGGATATTCGATGAGGCAATTCGTAGGTCAGACATGAATTTTCCCCACTCAATGGGAGGGAAATATTATCTAGTTGAAGTAGGGTACGCTCATATGACTGGATACATGGGACCATACAAGGGTGAGAACATAAGATACCATCTTGAAGATTTTCGACGTGCAAGAACATCACGTTTACGTGCACCAAGAGAAATAAAGAGTCATTTAATTACTTACATTCTTCTTACAGAATGCTTGTTGAGTGCACTTTTGGAGTATGGAAGTCTAGATTTAGGATTTTAGGAGATATGCCTAGATACAGTTTTGATACCCAACAAGACATAGTTTTAGGTACAATGGCTATCCATAACTATATTAAGAAAAATGGGGTATAGGATGATGCATTCATAACAGCATAAAACGAAAATTATATTCTTAGTGCACAATTCGTCTCCTCATCTGACAGTCAATTTAACGAGGAAGTGGACCGTAGTGATAATTATTAGATGACATTACGGGATGCTATAGCTCTAGATATTGGACAATCATAATCATTCTATGTAATTTTTTAAGTTTGTTCTACTAATCCTTTTTATATTTGTATGAAAAAATTTAACTTCAATTCAAATATTGTGTCTAATTTACATTTACATTCTGTAATTATTAATTTTATTTAATTATCAATTAAATAGCCTTATCTAATTTTACAATTTTGTAATATATATCAAATTTATGGATGAAACAAATCCCACATTTTAGAAATAATTTATTTAAATATTAATGCTTTAAATGTATTGATAAAATATAAAAATAAAGAATTTTTTTATAATGTATCAACATATATATTTAATACTTTTATGCACTAAACCTAAATTAATAAATATGAAGGATTGTATTAATTTTTTTTAATAATTATATATAATTTATTAATTTGTAATTGTAAGTATTTTATTAATTAAAAATTAATTTATAATTTTTTTGATCAAAAATAATATTTTTATGCTTTTAATTATATTATTCAGCATCATGTCTATTTTAGTCATTTTGTCAAGTTCTGACAGCTTATTAGCTTTTACAAACCAAACACATAACTATTAACTGATAGCTTAAAAGCACATTTATCCAAACACGTTATCAACTTAAATACTACACAACTTTTATATCAAAAGTTAATCAACTTAAAAGCTCTAATAAAAAATGCTAAGCCAAACAGCCTCTTAAAAAAAATCTCGTTCTCCCTCTACCTCACCTTTGTCCACAGATTATCGTTATCCCTCTACGTTGCCTTTGTCCACAGATCATTGTTCTGCTCCTGCGAAGTTTACAGACCTACTGATTAGGCATGTCTTTTCACTTCAGGGGTTTAATTTAGGGTTTTTGCTTTGAGTTAAAGATGTTAATTTGTGATTCTTTTCGCACAATTGGGGTTTTCATTTAGGGTTTTGAGTTATGATTTTTTGCATGTTGGTGGTAATATATTCAAGTTGTATTATGGTGGTAGAGCCTTGATGTTAGGTGTTCTTCAATGGCAGTTTTGGGTTGCTTGTCTACCCTGTGCTCTAATTTTGGTGGTTTTCCTAGTTGCTTCTCATTTAATTTTTGGGTTCTGCTTGAGTTTTGATGGATTCAGCTACTTGTTGGTGTTCATTGCTGGTTGGTTTTAGTAGGTGATTGGCTATGGTTCTGGTGGAGATGGTGTTGAAGTCAATATTGTTGGGCAAATGGCCTAGTTTTACAGAGGTCCAGGCGTGGTGAATTTGGGTGGTCCGTATTTTCCATATGGTTTGTGTGCTTCGAAGGTAGGAATCAGATATCAAATGGTTTGGTTTACAAATGCATTGAGGATCTGAAGCAACAAATTTTGGCATGGAATAGCATTAATTGCATAGAAGGGGTGGGATCTATCATATTTCTTTGCTTTGTGTGGGTGGTTTGGTGTGTCTTGCATCAATTACAGGCTTCTCGAAGTGTGGCAATGGATTGCCCCAAGGGCACAGGTTAAGTGGTTGGCCCACGATAAGATGAAATTCATACCAGTAGGTCGTGGATTCAATTACCTGCCCTGTGCAGTAAGGCAAAATCTCTATCTGCGATTTACCTTTTTTTGTCGAAATTGAGGACACGAGTAACGGGGGATTGCGCAAGGACGGTAATCCAAAGTGTGGCAATGAATTTCTATATCATTTGTCATTAGAGGGTGTTGTTTTTGTTTTTGTTTTGTTTTTTTTTTTTTTTTAGGCTTTTTTTTTATTGGTGTTGTGGCATAGATTTTTCAAAATGTCCACCTAAAAGTGTTTTTAACGAATAAATACAAGTGAGTGTATCTTTAATAAATAAATTTGAGTGGGCATATTTTTTTCAAGAACAAATCATGAATAAATAGTAAAAAAATAATTAATAATTGTAATAATAATAATCATAATTCAAGAGCAAAATTGTCCTTGGAAAATATTGTGCTATAAATAGCACAATAAAATGAAGGACGGATAATGCTACATGGCCAATTTGGCCGATATTTTAGTTGACAATTCTAATGTAATTATAAATCCACCCTAGTTAAAATTTTCAAGATGCCCGCCCATTCTCTCTCTCTCCCCCATTTTCTGTCTCTCTTTCTCTCTCTCCCTCCTTCCTTCCCTCCCTCATTCACTATCTCTCTCACACTCTCTCTTTCAAACCCATCGCCCAAAGAGCACCGTCCGCTGGCCGTCGCTCCCCTCACCCCGCCACCACCATGAGCATAGTCAGTCGTCGCCCACCCGTCGTGAGCACCAGCCGTCATCGCCCCCACTCTCCTTGCCACCACTCTCGCACCCCCCACAACTATGAGCACAGATCACCATTGCCCTCCCCCCCCCGGCCGACCTCTCCTCCGTTCTCACCACCAGCACAGAACGCTGTCGCCCTCATCGTTCGCATCGCCTGCTATCACCCCCACCCGCCGGCCCCTCCGACCAACTATCGCCGCCCGAAGGTTTCCCCCCTACTTCCATTTGTCCCCACCCACGGTCATTCGTTGTCACTATAACAAAAAAACATACAGCAATGCTTATTTGGGTGTTGAAGAGTGAAACTAGCCAATGGATGGCCTTTTTCCTTTTTGATTTTTGTGTAGTCAATCACTGTATAAGAAATCTATTTTGACATCAAGCCCATATTGCTTGTTGCTAGAACTTGACTATTAGCTAGAGAAGTCGATGCTTGCATCATGACACAGGAAATTAAGTGTTTATGCGTGGAAGTTGATGAAACAACTTGGTGGTTTTTATTTTCTTCGTATTTTTTTTAACTAGCACTTTGATTTATTACCTAAATTGGTTTCAGATCTGTTTTCGTTCAGGTTTGTTTTGAAGAGAACTCTTAACAGAAATATACTTGTTTGTATAATGCTCTGGGAGGCATGTTTCAATATGTGTTCGTTCAGTTCCATATATTAAGAATTTAGTCATCTTTAGAAATGATGTAGGATAGGCTTTAGTTGTTGCTAGAAAATGTTAGGAATCAAAATTTTATCTACCAACCATACTACTTATAGATGAATTCTAATGCGAAATGTGTTGCCAAATTTCCCAGTAAGAAAATCTAAGAGCCAACTCGACTCCTCTTTAGTTTTGAAATTTTGGGCTTTGTTTGGGAAAGAGTCAATGAAATGGAAATAACTAGAATGGAGTGCAAAATATTACATGTTTCTCCTTATTCTAAAGATGAATGAAAATGGATGGAATTGAAAGGTATTATACAACAACTGACTATTAATACTCTTTAGTGAAAAGATAAGATGAGAGTAAATGGTAAATTTGAACTCCTAAAAAAATTATTGAGGCACACACAAAATTAATTTCTTCATTCATTTCCATTTCATCCATTCTCTAATTTAGCGAGGTAAAAAACAAGGCTTGGAAGAGAACTACATTACTATATTGTCTCTCCCATACATATTCTGAGGTACTCCAGTCCAGACAGAACAAGTCACCATATGATCATCATCCCTTAAAACAATTGTTAATTTACAAGGCAGATGAGAAATATTTGATTTACAGAAGCCTAAAAAACATCATCTTTTGTTAGAAGCCACTATTTAGCAGCTCTAGAAGCAAAAAACCTCAACCTTTTGTTAGAAGCCACTATTCAGCAACTCCAGCTCGGCCTTTTTTCCTTTTCTTTAGCACACCTTCAGTTTCTAATCTTTTTGGGCTTTTTCTTTCTCCTCAAATCCATCCTCCATCATTTTCATTGTTGCAGCATGTTTGGCCTTGTAAACTTGTATATCACACCAATAAAGAAAGGGCTCTATCTCAAACCTAAATGTTGCTAAAAATGGTTTTAACTACACTCGTTGTACACAGAGACAAGCTGACCCTCTAGGTACCAGGTGTAGAAGCGATAGCACATTAAATAATTGGAAGAAAGTATTAGCCTAATAGTAGAGGCGGATGGCGGAGGTGTTGGTGGCGCGCGGCTTTAACAGCTGTGGACAGCGGAGATGGTAGTCATTGCTGGCGGTTGCTGGAGAAGGTGACTCGACAGAGGAGGCGATAGGGATCCGACAGCTATTGGACAAGGCGACCCGGCGGCGAAGATAAGGTGAAGAAAGGGGGAATGAGGGGGAGAGAGAGAGAGATGGGGGGAATTTGTGGGTCTCCCAATTTGGGCTGGCATTCAAAATAATTGAGCATTGGGCCTTCAATTTATCACAAAAATTTGATTAAAATCTCGCGATTAGATGATACTGTCAACCAAGTTGTTGGCCAAATTGGCCGTGTATCATTATCCTACGTTTAGGTATTATTATTGCCACGTGTAGCCCACGTGCAGAAGTAGGAATCCATCAGTGGACCTCCTTGAAATGGATATGAATAGATTCGGTTGGTATTTCGGATATTCATTTTATTTTATAAAATTATATTATTAATTTTTATGGTCGCAATTACTAAATTTTAAGTAATATCATTAACCTTAAAATAATTAATATTAACATTAAAATCATCATTAATAATATTATTATAAATATTAATCACTACTTAAAGAATAGTAAATTTGAGAATTCACAAAATTCTCCAATCATTCATGAAAAAATGTTTCATTCTACAGTTGTGTGTGATTGTTAAACTCCTAAATGTAGATTGAACAATTAATTTAGGTCTATTTTACTTAAATAAGAAAATTTCAGAAAGGGACGTGGGCCTCACCCCCTTTTGTATGCCTGCGTCAGGCAACAAATCATTCAATTAATTCCAAAAGAGGGTGTGGACACACCCCTCTTTGCATGTCCCCGTCAAGTACAAAATAAAACTGTGCAAATGTTTCGTTCTAATGTTATGTGTGATTGTCAAAATTCTAAATGTAGAATGGACAATTAATTTAGGTTCATTGTACCTAAAAAGGAAAATTTTAGAGAAGGGCGTGAGCCCCACCCCTTTTTGCATGTCCACGTTGAACAACAAATCATTCAATTAATTTCATAGAGAAATGCTATTTGTACAGAAGGTGGTTTACATAATGGGTTACATGGGAGATAAATCGCGATATATTGGATATGAGTTGGAGCAATTTATCGCAAGAAATTAGAAATTATAGACAGAAGCGGGTGAAGCTCGGCGACCCTAATTTCTTCCCTAATTTATCTACTCTACCCTAATTTCTTCCCATCACCGGCGAAGTAGAAGGCAGGAGAAGCTCGGCCAAACCATTCTTCTTTGTTGCTCTACTCTTATGGCAATCGTTATTCCTTCTTTGCTGCTATGCTCTTCCAACTTCTCTGCTCTTCAAGCCTTGCTATTGGTGAATTGGGTGCCATTGTCCGAGCTCAGCACTCCAAGGAGGTCATATCGACAGATGATATTCTTTCAATTGAATCTTCAAATTCTTTCGACAGTGATAGTGTTAGATATGAGCCCTGAAGACCGATGCTAGTAACACAAAGGGACTCGATCTTGTAATTCTTTAAATATTATTTAAGTGGCAAGTTTATGTTTTTATTTAAATTGCAATATGGTTTAAATTATAAAACATATATCCATTAGTATAATAAGGAGTTGACACCATTCTTAAGAGTTAAGAATATGAGTTACGGATAATCTACAATTCATTATGCTATAAACAAGTTTCTGGTCATAGAGTTCCTAATCTGGATAATAGCAACTCGTAAAGGCCAGCACATCATCTTCTTCCTTGTTCAATATGAGATACTAAAAGATAAGGTTGGTGAGTCTCGTGCCATTCTGTATGAGATATAGAAGAAAGATGAGTGGGTGCTCATTACAAGAATGAGTTCACTGACTGGGACTATTAACATTGAATCACATAGGTTATTTCTCATGGGTCAATGATTCAATGTTAGCTGCGGATGTGCAACTAGTCCTTAGACCTAAGATGACATGGATATCTATGTATTGGTGGATTAGGATCTCAACGATATTATATGGTTGTTCTAATTAAGAATAATCATATGTATCTATGTGCCTAATTCAGTGATACATGAGGTGTGTGTGCATCAGATATGGAATCTATTACCTTGAGATTTTTAAGGAAGATATCCTATGCGATTCAATAATCAATTGACGATAAATCCTTGGCCGAGATAATATGATGATGGAATTTATTCCATAAGGGTTGTGTCATAATTAGTCAAGATTGATTTTGAATTTGATCATATGATGAGATTAAGAGATTTGACTTGCTGATCATAATCTCATATCTTGTCGGGATATAGGATGATAGAAGGACTGTATTGTATGGTAACATAGTAAAAGGTTCATAGTACCCCATTCACAATAAATTGGGTAATCATGACATATTGCTAGATGTCGCTCATGATTTATAAGAATTAATCGTTGATTATTCTCATTACCAATTTATTTGTGAACCCAGAAAGTCCCACCCAAAAGAAATCACTTTCAAAGGAAAGATAGATAAGTTAGTAATTTTATAATTACTAATAATAGTGTATTTATTTATTAGATAAATAAGAATAATTAAATGATTATATTGTGAATATAATTATTTAATCATTAATTGGATTAGGCCTTTTGCTAGCACATTAAGCTTGGCCCAATTGCACTATTGGATTGGATTCAAATAAACTCCATCGGATTGGGCTTGACCTAATAGTATTAAATGGAATGGGCTTTGGAAGCCCAACCCATTAAAGGAGTAAGGTTAATGAAACTCTATAACTAGCTCCATTAACCCTTCACTTCCTTCTCTTAAAACATTTTGAGTGTTGAGAGAGTTTTGAAGAATTGTGTGTGAATCCAAGAAAGTGAGTTAGAAATTTTTGAGAAAAATTTCTTCCATTTCCATTTCTCTTGATATTCTTGGATAGAAGTGGTTTCAAGTGGACCGACTCGGCATTGGACACTTGGAGGATTATACGGCGAGAAACCTATCGGTAAAATCAGATTTCATCAAAGAGGTAATCTTTCATTTTTGCTTTCAATTTTTTAAACCATATTTTCTAAAAAATGGGATACCTATAATCTAAATTTTATTCCGCTGCACATATGATAAGATCTATGTAATCCCAACATATAGTAGCTAAGGGCTTGGCCTTGATCCACTTGGTGAAGTAATCGACTACTACCACCATGAACTTGAGTTATCCTGCCACGGTCGGGAATGGCCTGAGGATGTCTATCCCCCATTTGTAAAATGACCAGGGGCTGTCGAGATTGTGGAGCTCCTCTAGCAAGGAATGATGTGCATTTGCAAACCTCTGGCACTTATCGCAACGTTTTACGTAAGCTAGGTAGTCGCTCCTCGTTGTTAGCAATAGTATCCAGCTCTTAATACCTTTGTTGCCAGGGATCGCCCACTGAGGTGGCCTCCACATACCCCTTCGTATACCTCGGTCATGATGTATGCGAACTTATCGAAGTTGACACACTTAAAGAGTGGTGTGGAATAGCCTCTCCTATACAATTCGTTCCCAAGTAAGGTAAAGTAGCAAGTTGACCATTTCAACTTCTTGGCCTCTTCGACATTGGTAGAGAGTGTCCCTTTTTGTAGGAATCGGATGATGGGGGCTCTCCATAATTCCGATGCTGTTTCCACTGCTTGTCCATCAGGAAGGTCGAAAGTGGGTAAGTCCAAGGCCTCCTATATGATCGACTAGTTGTTCCCAGGTTTCTTGGTGTTGGCGAGCTTTGAGAGCAAGTCTGCTCACGTGTTTTTCTCCCTGGGGATATATTCAATTTGGAAGTAATCAAAGGATCTGGCTAAGGCTTTGACCTTGTTGAGATATCGACCAAGCTATGGTTCTTTTGTCTGGAATTTGCTATTGACTTGGTTGGCTACCAACTGGGAGTCACTCTTGGCAATTAACTGGGATGCTCCCATTTCCTTTGCTAAGTTTAACCTGGCTACGAGAGCCTCATACTCTGCTTGGTTATTGGTTGCTTTGAAGTTGAAGTGAAGAGATTGTTCAAGTGTTAGCCCATTGGGTCCTTCTAGAATGATCTCGGCCCTGCTTCCCTTAATGTTGGAGGCTCTGTCGATGAATAATATCCAAGGGTTGGGTTCTAGTCTCGGATCAGAGGGAGAGAGCTCAATGCAAAAATTGAAAAGCACCTAGGACTTGATGTGCTTGCGGGGCTGGTACTGTATGCCGAATTCGGAGAGCTCGACTAACCATGCGATCATTTTTCTTAAAGCTTCGGCTTCTAAAGCACCTGTCGAATCGGCTGATTGGTCTAGACCGTGATTTGATGGCTTTGGAAGTATGATTTGAGTTTTTGAGCTACCATTACCAGTGCTAGTGCTAGCTTTTTGATCTTCTAGTAACACAACTTAGCTCCTTGAAAGGTTTTGTTGATAAAGTACACTAGCCATTGCAACTTACCTTCCTCCCTAACCAATATCGCGTTGAGGGCGTTATTAGTGACAGAGAGGTAAAGTGAGAGTTCTTCCCCTGGCTCCGATCTTGAAAAAATGGGGGGTGCTGCTAAGAAGGTCTTCAGTTCTTGGAAAATGGCTTCGCACTCTTCCGTCCACTGGAATTTAACTATTTTTTTTAGGCATTCGAAGAATGGCTTTTCTCAATCTTCCAATTTTAGGAGGAAACAGGATAAAGCTATTATCCAACTTGTTAGTTGCTGGACCTCCTTTATGCTGGTAGGGCTACTCATTGTGAGGATGGCTTCACATTTTTCGAGGTTGGACTTAATTCCCCAACTAGTTAACATGAAGCCTAAAAACTTGTCGGCTTGTGCCCCGAAGGCACATTTATTGGGGTTAAGCCTTATGTTGTGTTGTTGAAGTTGGCTGAAAATTTTGGCTAGGTCAGAGCAGTGGTCTTGTTTTTCTAAAGTCTTTGCCACCATGTCATCTACATAGACCTCAATATTCCGACCGATCTGCTTGGCGAATACCTTGTTCATCAGCAATTGATATGTCGCACGTACATTCTTCAATCTGAATGGCATGACTCGATAACAAAAATTGGCATTCTCTATGATGAACGTCGTTTTCTCTTTATCTTTGGGGTACATCTAGATCTGGTTATAACCGGAGTAAGCATCCATAAAGCTCAAGTACCAGTATCTAGAGGCCATATTTACAAGCCGGACGATGCTGGGTAATGGGTATGAATCCTTTGGGCGTGCCCTATTTAAGTCGGTGAAGTCGATCCACATTCTCCTTTTGCCTGAGGATTTTTTTACCATGACCATGTTGGCAAGCCATGTTGTGTATGGGACTTCTTTGATGAACCTAATTTTCAGGATTTTTTGTTGTCTCTTCAGCAGCCGCAAGCCGTATTTCTTCTCCCAGTCTTCTTTTTCTCTAGGCAACAGGTCTGGCCTATGGATCTAGTGCTAGCCTGTGGCAGATGATGAGCGGATCTATCCCGAGCATGTCGGTGAGCGTCCAAGAAAAAAGGTCAACGTTCTATCGAAGTAGGTTGATGAGCCTTTCTCTTTGTTCACCTAGCAATGTAGAACCAATACGGATCACCTGTTCTGGGCAAGGACCCAGGTTTATAGGATGAAGTTCTTTCGTGGGCAAGGGATGCCTATCCAAGAGTTTGCTTCATGGATCCAATTCGGCCGCATACACACGGTGATGTAGGCTCTGGCTATTGATGCCTACTACATAGTTGCCACTGCCAGGGGCTTCGTTTCTCTTGTCGCCCTTGCTAGGCTCGAGACTCCAAGCTTTGAGGCTATCGTGGTAGTACTATTAAGCCTCTTTTTAGTCAGTATGAACCACCCCGACCTTGGTGTCTGACACCAGGAACTTCATGGCTAGGTGGGGGGGTGGATACTATTACGCCCAAGATGTTGAGTGGGTTGGCCGAGGAGAGCGTTGTATGGTGTCTAGCAATCCATGACCAGGTACCGAATGGTGATTGTTTTGATAAAGGGAGGTCCCAAATGAAGTTAGCAGATCAATGTAACCTTTGATGCCTATCTGCTCTCCAGAAAAGCCAATCAGGTTCTCGTGGAATGGCCTCAACTCCTTTTCGAGAATACCCTTATTTCTTAGAGTTGGTAGGTATAATAGGTTAGCTAAGCTGCCTTGGTCCACAAGGACTTTCTTTACCAAAAAGCTTGTCACAACCATTAAGATTACCATGGGATCATCGAGGTTCTAATCAATGCCTTCGAAGTCCTTGTCCGTGAAGCAGATCACGAGGTGTTGGGCCATTCTTCTCGGCTTCTTCTCGGTATTGTCTATCGACATTACCGTGCGAAGGTGTCGTTCTTGCATTAAGCTCGACTCTTTGCCCATAAAACCTCTAGAAATGGTGTCAATGACCCCGGCTATTTGATTGGCTGGGGGTGGGCCAGCGTGAGTAGGGGAATGGGTGGCTAGGTGGTGGTAGGTGTCGTTTGGCTCTTGGGTAGGGGCATTTCTAGTTTGTACCATGGTAAGGTGATGGGGTTGGCTTGAAAGGCTCTAGTAAGATTATGGGGTAAGCAAGTTTTACTAGGCTCTATGGTGGGCGCCAGATGTTCCTTCTTGACCAAAGGGAGCGGTCGGAGATGGGATCGCAATGGCAAAGGAGCGGGCTTTGGCGATGGATCCGTTCGAGGGACGGCTAGCACCTATAAGAACTCCGACGCTCAAGTGAGTAAAGGAGCAAAGAAAAGACAATATATTAGTAGGTCAGAAACCTAGTAGAGACTACAATGATGTTACTGTAGACTAGCGTAAGGTCAGGATGGGGTTGATATTGGGCCATGAGGGATTAGCTAGATTGGGTCGAGAAGGAGGGGCCAGATTAAGCCATGAGGGATGAGCCAGACTAGGCCAAGAGTGAGGGGCCAGATTGGGCCCGAACAGTCCAACATGCTTATAAACATTAAAGAGATTTAAGTAGATTTTAGCCCTCTTTTAACTACATTTTCTATTATTTATTAAAATAATTACATAGTATGACCACTTATCTTGAACAAATCTAGTTCTATTACTACGTCACAAAAACAAATCTCAAATATTATACTCTAATCCTAGTGACTTTTTCATAACTAAAATCTATGCCATGTTTTAAATCTTAACCCCCCCTAATGAATATATAGACCAATAATTTTTAAACTATATATTTGACTACTTGCTGAATTGAAGATTGTATATCTAACTCTACATTTGTAAAGTGAGACTTTAACTACTCCCCAATTGTCCAGAAATTCAGTGTGATGTGGAATTTATTTATTTATTTTTTTATTGGTTAACAACCATCTTATGTATTTTTTTTATTTAAATCTTGACCAGATTGTCACGCATGAATTAAATGTTGCATCTTTTTACAAATTTTGTTATTAAGAAATTATTACAAAGAAATTAAAGCAAAAAATAACTCAAGTAAAAAAATAACAAACTTCATGTCATGTATCAGTTAACAACCAATCAGCTGTCCCTCTCACAACCTCCTTTCCCTCTCTCTCTCTCTCTCTCACATGACTCTCTTTTTCTCTTGGCTCTGGAAATGCTATTTTCCCCCTCCCCCTTTTTTGCTCTCACGAACACTCCCCCTTCTCTGTCTTATTAATTAACATGTCCAATTAATTCTCCCCTCCTCTCTTTATCAAATTAATTAAATATTTAAATTATAAAACTAAATAATAAATCCAAAGCATTGTAATTCTCAAGACCAATAAAGGAGAAAATATCAATAAGAACCCGATTCCATTATAACATTTACACATACATCTAATCTTGTTGTATCGACACAAATAGTCAGCCTTCTCAAGATTATACATTACAATTCACTTCCATCTTTGTATTGCATATACAAAATGTAGTAATGCATAGGAGGATCTCTTGCAAACTATTGATATTAATAAACATATGCATGACATAACTTTTTTGATATTTTAAAAAATTAAACAATGAACTTACCTTGAAAATCTTGAGGGTTTGAATTAATTTTTGGGTAAAATCAAGTTTGAACATCTTGAGGGTTTGCACAAGAGTTTGCAAACTCCTTCAATAATGCTATATAAACTTGCAGATTATCGACCTAAAAATCATATATTAACAAATTAAGTTCAGAAACTCAAAAAAATTAAGGATTTAGGGTTTCATTATACCTGTTGTTGGGGGACAAAAATTTTGGATACACAGCCATAAATGGGATATGAAGCCTAGCTTGAGGTTTATATGAGAGTATAACAGCAGTCGCCTAATGATCACTTATCGAAAGCCGGACCAAGAGCTTAGAGGCATTTCTGACACAAAAAAAAAAAAAATCGTGTGGATAGCTGCAAAAGAAGTAGCTCCTTGTTCATGGCTGAAGTAAGAGGTAAAAACACATTTTTGGATACATTTTCTTCTCAAGAACTTGCCAGCACTGCATCGAGAAGCAGATGCTAGAGTTATGGCTGGAGCTACAACCGGGGCAGCAAAAGAGGTTGGGGGGTAACATCGGCAGTAGTAGCGTTGGTGGCCATAGCAGAACTCGAAGTATATAAATAATATACTTTGATAATTAATGAATGTATTTTATAGATAAATATGGAGATGTAAGATAATTAAATATAAATATATGTAAAAAAATTAAAATAACTAAAAATTTATTAATATTTTTTTACAATCCTCTTTCCCTTACTAGTCCACTCCCCCCCCCCCTCACAGACTTTCTCTCCCTCTTTATTAATAAATTAATAAGTGGGATTCATGCCACATAGACTAATGATGATCATCAGTCATGCCGGATATCATTTCTCTTGAATATAAGAGTCGTTAAGATGCGAAAAGAGAAAAAGACTAGGATTTACATGAGATAGAAAAGAAAGAACATAAGCACAAGTACAACCATAATAATCATTATTCAAAGAACAATTATTTCTTTTGTTCTCCTTATGGGGTACAAAAGTAATCAAAACATAAAAGGCTCATTCCCATAAATCCAAGTCAATGACTAAAGAACAAGCCATTACAATGGTTGGCATCGAGAATGTATAGTACAATAGCATAAATTAAACAGAGTATGACTATTAAGAAACAATAGTGCAACTGAAAGAAAACACAATAAGGGGAAGCAGAAGAGCTTGACCCAGAAAAATAAAATAAAATAATAACAAGTAAAAATATGCAAGTAAGCTAGTCAAATGCAATGCTTATCGCTCAATAACAAGAATCTAAAATGTTGAGAAATCTGTGAACTAAACACACAACCAGATTCCACAGTACCAAGATCCAAAACAAATATCCAAACAAAATCGAAAGGAATACAACACCGCAACACCACGCACACAACAGAAAAATAAAGAATGCAACATATACGTGTTTGGATCGAAAGATCCTACTCATGGTAGAGGCTCCGCCTCTAGTTAATCCACTATATGAATAGGTGATTACACAACCAAGATTACATCCAAAATCTCTCAAGAAACAAAGCTATCAGAATCAAAACGGAAGCATGATACAACGAAAAATACAACTCGATCTCAGAATGAGTAATAGAAACAAAACAAGCTTCTTACCAACCAATCTCACACGTCATAGGCGATTTGCACCGAGATATACATATACTTGAAGCCAATTCTTGCCAAGAACAAAGAGAATTCACGATGTGTCCGTCGGTTACAGATTTAGGGTTTTAAACGAGAGAGAGAGAGAGAGATAGATTGCGAGCTTCTACAGGTTAGGGCATGAACAAGCCCTTATATACTTGGGAGCTGGAGACTTGGGCCAAACAATAGAGATGGGCCAAATGAGAGCTTGGGCTAGGCTGTTAATAAAACTCAGCCCACCACATATATATACAACAAAATGTATATATAGCAGATAACCAAATATAAATGCAAATGAGATGCAAATATAAGTGAAATGCAAATTCACATGAAACCCAATTGCAAACATAAAACGCAATAATCAAATACATTTTGAATCACCTAAAATATTAACAAATTCCACCTTGATTCAAGAATGGATTTATAGTGGACTTTGACCAGAGACCCCTGCAACTCTCCCAACTACAATGGGAGCACATTGACCAACGACCAAGCTTGCTCAAACTATTGACACAAGACCAACTCGACTAATACATACCTCACCAAGGATAACAAAAACCTCTATCAAGACTTCTATGAACGAGACATTAGGACTAACACTAGGACTTTCATTAGACTAGGAAATTTCCTAATGTTCCACCTTAAGACTAACAAATTTCCACCTCAAACTAAACACTATCAGTTTGATCAGGTTTGTCTAACTCTACAAGACTAGGCACATATCAACTTCTAGGGCTACATCAGCTCTTCAAACTCAATTCTCTTTTCTATTCAATATTCAAAGACTTTCCACTTCTTAGATTTCTCAAAAAAAAAAAAAAACATTTTTACACCTAAGAAAGAATTCCCAAAATCTTTACAGAATATTTATCAACAAAGGAAAGAAAATTATTAGGCCCTTGACAGAAAACAGGGACTTGGAAAAACCCCACAACAAGAGAAAGCAACATGCCAACAATGGGATTTACCCATACCTCAGGCATCCATGGGATCCACCCATAACACAAGGCATCTATTAGGATTTACACAACCCACAGGATTCACAAAAAAAAAAAACTAGGTTATCAACCTATCGGAATCCAATCATACCTTAACATGCTTAACTCTAACAACCCTAGAAAAAGATTTCTTATTTGACTTATCCTTAACATACAAACCTTCACCTAAACTCGATTTTTGTTCACTCTTATTGCAGTTCTTAAATCTCTATAGGATTCTGGCATAGAATTCAACAGAATAATTACTTGATTTTCATCTGATATTACCTTATCTATGTTAGCCAGACCTATGGTAATTACATTGAAGTCATCTAAATTTTCTTCTAAAGACTTTGAAGGATCCATTTTAAAACCAAACAATCTTCTTTTCAAATGAATTTTGTTAGTCAAACATTTTACCATGTAAAAAGACTCAAGTTTTGACCATACCTTTGTAGCAATGTTCATACCATTTACCTATCGTAATACCTTGTCAGCTAGGTTTAGGATGATAAGGCTATAAGCCAATTCATCCATTTCCTAGCTTTCCATAGAGGGAATAGCATCCTTCTTATCCTTTTCATCCTTTGGCACAACCAGTGCCTTTGAGCACCGATTTTGTACCAAAATGGCCTTCATTTTCTGCTACCACAACCCAAAGTCACTGTGACCATCGAAATTTTGAAGCTCTATATTCATAAGTGCCATCTTTGGTTCTGTTCTTGCAAGGAAAAACAAAAAACCCAACAGCAATACAAGATGGAACAAGAATAACACAGGATGGACAGTGTACACAGAACACAGACAGTAAGAAGAAAATCACAGCTACAAGCACAGTGTAGGGATCAGATTGCAAAGCTTCAAGAACACTAAGCAATACAATCAACCTAACTAATTTCTTAGAAAATAATCAAGTGATATACACTTGCAATAGGAAATAGATAGAAACGACAGCTAGAGTAAATGAAAAACAACAGCAACAGAAAACAGCAGTAGCAATAAGCGATTGAAAAATACTCCAATCCATAAACTACAAAACTGTCTCTCCAAATTCTATCTTGATTTACAAAACAAATTCAAGAACACAGTAAGGATTACGACAAAAAATAAACCTTCTCGTTACAATCCTAACTAAGTTCAAGAACAAGAAGAAATCAACAGCAAGGAACAAATCTCATAGACAAAATCAGCAAGCAGAACAAGATATCAAAAAATTCAATCCAAGATATCTCACCGAGCAAACAAATCAAAGGATACCATATACTTACAGAATCGGATAATCGATTGCGGCCTCCGATCTTCCATAAACGACGCGACCTTTCAGATCTTACCGATCGCCTTTAAGATCAAGTTCTCGGATCTGGTTCGCCCTTAAGTGGCTCTGATACCACTTGTTGAGAAATCTACAAACTAAACACATAACCAGATTCCACAGTACCAAGATCCAAAACAAATATCCGAACAAAATTGAAAAGAATACAACACTGCAACACCACGCACATAACAGAAAAATAAAGAATGTAGCATGTACGTGTTCAGATCGAAAGATCCTACTCACGACAGAGGCTCCGCCTCTAGTCAATCCACTATATGAATAGGTGATTACACAACCAAGATTACATTCGAAATCCCTCAAGAAACAAAGCTATCAGAATCAAAATAGAAGCAAGATACAATGAAAAATACAACTCGATCTCAGAATGAGTAACAGAAACAAAACAAGCTTCTTACCAACCAATCTCACACGCCATAGGCGATTTGCACTGAGATATACATATACCTGAAGTCGATTCTTGCCAAGAACAGAGAAGATTCACGATGTGTCTGTCGGTTACAGATTTAGGGTTTCAAACGAGAGAGAGAGAGAGAAAGAGCTTCTGCAGGTTAGGGCATGAACAAGCCCTTATATACTTGGGCGCTGGAGACTTGGGCCAAGCCATAGAGATGGGCCAAATGAGAGCTTGGGCTGGGCTGTTAATAAAACTCAACCCACCACATATATATACAACAAAATGTATATACAGCAGATAACCAAATGAAATGCAAATAAAATATAAATGCAAATGAGATGCAAATATAAGTGAAATGCAAATTCACATGAAACCCAATTGCAAACATAAAACGCAATAATCAAATACATTTTGAATCACCTAAAATATTAACATAAATATATATATATAGCATTACAGAAACCAAAAAACAAGCTACTTTACAAAATTACGGTAAGGCTGTGACCAAAAATGATCCTCTACTGACCATCGCAAGGCGGGAAGCCTTACAAACTTGTAATGCCCCCTTGTAGAAAAAAAAGGAACAAACTTTCTGCCAAGACAAACTTATGGTGTTTGGTTTTACAATACAAATTCTCTCCACTATATATCCTCAAGCGTTATTAACCAAGTCATATAAGACATACCACTTCTAGAAGTTTAGAACATGAACAAACTTTCTACAAAGAAAGAAACAAACTTTCTGCCAAAACAAACTTATGGTGTTTGTTTTACAACACAAATTCTCTCCATTATTCTCAAGGGTTATTAACCAAGTCATGCAAGACATACCACTTCTAGAAGTTTAGAACATGAAACTATACATAATACATACTCAAGAAGGATACAAAAAATAGTCCAACCCTAGCCCAAAAGGAGTAAAAAGCTTGGCAAAGAAAGATGTGAGAGAAAGTTGCCCCATCTTGTTACTTAAGGTAATATTCCTCCTTATAACATTATTAGCCCCATTTGACATAGCTTTAAATTTTCTATTTTTAGTTTTCATTTTGTATATTCCTTCATCTTCATTTAAGAAAAAAAATCCCTAACATGCTATTGAAAACTATACTTTTTTTTTAGTTTTTTGTTTGATTGCTGTATTTTTGTTAATTTTCTGTGTCCTTTCCACCACTTGTGACTAGGGTCAATGGAAACTCCTCTTGCAAGTTGGCAAGATGCATGAGAGTGTTAATGATCGGCAGGCGGCGAAGGTAGCCAATGACCCCTCCGCCGACTTCTTAAGCTCAATCTCCAATGGCAAGAGGATGAGGGACTAGAAGAAAACAAAATGAAACAATTTTTTCCTCGTTCTAGAAATTTTTAAAACAAAAACAAATTATCAAACAATATTTTCTATTTTCATTACCAAATTTAATGAAACCAAAACTAAAAACTAAAGGGTCGCAAGCACATATTTGCAGATATTATGTAACTTTACAAAAAAAAAAAAAGTTACAAAAAATTCAAATGAGTTTTATCCACTTCTCAATCATAATTGAGGAGTTGAGTTGTCTGAGAGCTTTCCTAGCACGTGTGTATATGTATCATGACTCCACCTATGAGTTCAGTAGAAGTGTTAAAGGTTATTGCTCCTTCCTACAACCAGTCACAAGCCCAGATAAGGGAGGGGGGTTGCATTCAACAGCTGACAACCAATGTAAAATTTATTTAATCTTCTTATCATGAATTCTAGACAAAATATCATTTCGTTGGGGAGTATAACCCTCTTGACAATGTGTTATATTGCTCAAGTATTAGCTAGAGCCATTGCATCAGTGCCTGAATGTAATGGTAAATTTGGAAAGGTTATAGCATTTTTACAGACAAATGCAAGTAAATAAAGTTTTGTTAGGTGAAGAGATAAAGGCAAAATTTTAAAAAGAATCAGAAAAGTTGCTACAAGGAATAACTAAAAGCAAGAAGATCATTATAAGAGGTGACTTCAATGGTTTTGTAAGTAAATCGGTGGAGTATAAAGATATGGATGGGGAGGGTCATGTTTTGCAGCATCAAATAATAAGGGGAAACATATTTTTCCAGGCAAATATAGCTAACCCCATTTTCAAAAAACCAAGATGAACATTAAAGAGTGATTTACTAACTAGCCAAATAGAGTTCTTTCTTATAAGGCAAAAATATTAATTTTTGTCCTACAAGGATACTAAAATTATATCGGAGAAGTGGCTAGCTAACCACTCAATATTTACTGATATGGAAAAGATGGCCTTAGCATTTTATGATAAGTGTGATTTGGGCGATTTTAAAGGCTAATTTCAAGGGAATCGGGCTAATGATTCCAAGTCACCAGCTTTGCTGGTGAGGTCTATGCTTTTTCGGGTAAATTTCTTCGTTTAGGTCTTGAAATTAGCTATTTTTCTATTTTAGGAAATAATTGATTCGCTAATAACTCTCATTAGGAAGTGAATTTTATCATGCCGTTTTGAGAGATTTTCCTTATTTCATGCTGATTTTTAATTCTGTAATGAAATCTCAATCTTTCCTTTTTTGGTAAGATTCAAGATTTAGGGTTTTGGGATGTTTTCCAAATTATAACGCCTATAAATTCTATGTTTATAGGAGGTTTTGGATCGATTGATAAATTTTCAATACAATTTCTGTTGAAATTTTTCCTTAATTCTCTTCAATTTATTCAGTATTCTTTAGAATCAACAAGTTATTGATTGAGTGATATAATCTGGTATTCGTGAGTGAATCAACGGGTTTAAAAGGCTTCCGCTACATCATTTACTGTCCTCAGCTTTGATATAAAAAGTGAATAAGGAAAACTATTAAGAAATGAAGCCTAACATCAAATGGTAAGATTTAGGAGGCAGAAATAAAGTTATATTCAAGATTAAAATGTGAGAAAAATCTAATGTGAAATGAGATGTTGTCACATCCCAATGGTACCATTGTAATTAGTAGATGGGTATGATTGTAATTCGGAGTTTGGTATATCTCACTCCCCACTAACACCACATCCCCAGGTGTAGACACAACCAGGTAATATGGTAATATAGTTCTAGGGATGGGAACATGAAATATAACATGCGGTGTAATAAAAGAATGCGTAAAGCCGGTATCAAAAAGCACACGCACATCTACACTATATAAAGAGAGAATACCTTAAATTATCTCGTTCCTTGCTCTGCATCTGTTACCATCAGGGCGAACACCTTTCCCTACACACGGGATTTATCTGCAGCAATAGGGCATTGCGGCATCATCATCTATGCGACTACTCCTTGTGCCCTAGGTGTTGTTACCCTCTAGTTAAGCTGGGGTCCTTGTCCTCTAAATCTTTGCCCTTCATACTGAGGTTAGGACGGTTGCGGACAATTATTTGCTACGTGCCCCGTCTGCCCACATCGAAAGCACTTCATCTCCATAATAGCCATTGCCTTATCTTGATTATGAGGACATTCCCTTCTCATATGCCCTTCCTGTCTGCACAAATAGCAAACTCCACTACTAAAACGACAGGGTTCCTTGAGTCTTTTGCCACAATTACCACATGGCAAAATTTTTATCATCCCACTTGATGGACGTGCTTCCCACTTTCTCTTCTTATTTCCCATTTCCTTTCTGCATCCCTTGTCCATTCCCTAATTCAGTCTTATCTCACTCAATGACGTAAGCTCTCTATACCACAGTCGAGTAATCCAAAATCTTTGCTCCAACTAATGCATGTTGAATGTCAGCTCGTAAACCCTTCTGGAATTTCGCAGCCTTTTTCACTTCAGTCGACACCAATTCTGGAGCAAATCTGGCTAAGGAAATGAACTCAGTCTCATACTGAGCCATTGCCTTGTTTCCTTGCACTAGCTCAATAAACTCAATCATATGTCTTATGCTCTTGAATCCAATCAGGAAAAAATTTCCCATTAAATGCTTCTTGAAATTCGGCCCATGAGGGTTCCCTGCCTGTGAACCTCTGACGAACGATCTCCCACCATTTTTCAGCATCCCCTCTCAAAAGAAAGGTGGAAAATTGCACCCTTTATGCATCGCTACACCCTATGGTTCAAAGGTGCTTCTCTACTGACAACATCCAATTTTTCGTTGCCAAGACATCTATACCTCCATAGAATCTAGGAGGTCGAAGCACCATAAAATTCTTCAGCAGTTGGCCTCCCACATTGCTCTCCATCTCTTGGACCTTTAGATTGGAGACTTGACCATGATTATTCTCGGCTTCCTTCAGTACTTATTCCTGCCCTTGATCATTCCTCACTTGATTGGCAGCAAGCATCTCAACTGTTCTCCATATCCCTGCTAAATCTTCATGCACCTCATCCATCTCTTATTGCAGTCCTCCATTGGACTCCCCCAAAGTATCGGGCATAGGTGCAGGTGTGGGTGCAGGATGGCCACGGCCTAGGCTTCTGGTCGGTGGCCTTCCTCAATGAGCACTCATTTTCCTGCATAACTAACATTTTTAGAGTCTAATTCTTACTTAGTCACACATCTATTTGTTAGAGATATACTTAACTCTACCCAATATTCTTATGTATACAGAGACTCATCTCAAACCTCGCTCTGATACCACCAATTGTAGGCGCCCCTAATTAAGGACGCACCAGAAAGATGGTATTTATGGCAAAACCAACTAAAACATTACATATCATTCTTGATATTAACAATAGAAGCCACACTCATACATTCTTACACATAAACAAACATAATAGTGTCCACATGCTTACCTAAACAAGAGTAACTCAATATTACTCACCACATCAGGGTCCATAAACCCATCATATCCCCTCAGGAGTACAACATAAACAATCAAAACTTAATATATTACACACCACAAACACGCCCCCAAGGACCTTTGATTGAGACTGCTCTGTACACACTGCTGCCCCATGGATCTTGATTCACTTGGCTTGCCCTTTACTTTAGCCTTACTCTTACCTGGAATGATGCAAGCAAACATGAGCCATAAGACCCAACAAGTATAACTAGAAGAAAGCAAGCATAAGAGTCTTGGGTATCGTGAAGCAAAAGAGTCATGAATGCCATTTAAGGTACTTTCAAATGATAATATGATAAAAACATGCATCCATGCTCATATGCAATCTTTTCAAAACCATAATCATGGGACCAAAGTTCGAAACCTTGGGACCGAAGTCCATATCATAAACTTGGGACCGAAGTCCATATCATAAACCTGGGACTAAAGTCCAACTTTGAGCTTAACACTTTCTCTGTGGATATATCCTATGGACTCATCCGCTGCGCGCATCATAAGGCCCTTGCACATTTTTAAAAACCATTTTCATGCACATGCTTCATGTATCCTCATAACATGTATATTTTTAATAACTTCTCATATATAACTGACATGCAATTAACGAAGCAATATGCACAATAGGCAACATTCATGTAAAATAACATCAAACCCTTGCATGTCCACAATAAAGCATCATTCCCAAGGAAAGATAGGGTGATACAAAACCCTATTTGAGATTCAACAGATATAAATGTAAATCATGGAATAATTTACTAGCAAAAGGGAAATAACTTGTCAAATGGAAAATGACTTGCAATTTAGAAAATTAACAGGGCTTGCAATAACAGGAGATAGAAAATGGAACTTGCAATTTAAAACATAAACTTGAGAAAGAGGAACTTAACTTGTAAAATAGGAGAAGAACTTGCAAAATAGTAATAAGAACTTGCTTATAAATAAAAACTGGGATCTTACCTCTTAACTGGAAGAAAAAGGAAGAAGAACTCGCAAAAACTAAGAAGAGAACTTGCCTTAGATATTCTTCTTTAACCTCTACTACGAATCAAGATTACTTATGTCACAGCCCAAACTTACACGAGCAGAATTTCCCTTAATTTCCCCCAAACTTTCCTCAAACCGTCTCCCCAAAATCTCCTATTTCACTTAAAGACATAACCTATTTATAGGCCAAGGGGTAGCGGAGGTGGTAGGGCATATGGGAGAAAAATTACATTTATTTTTTTTTTGAACAAAAATGGAGGTTGGATGCATGGCTATAAGAGGCAACCACGTGAGCGCGCAGCAGGGCCACGCAAAGCCCTGCGTGGCGCACATTAGGGCCGCGCTTGGCCGCACATATACCAGGCAGCACGCATGTAACACGCGTGGCGCGCGAGCACCTGGGCCTAGGCTGCTTCGATTTTTTTTTTTCCAAACACTATAAATAATTATTTTCTCTAAAATTTTTAAATATTCAATAATAATCTAAAATAATTATTTTTAATCCCAAAAACATACCAAATTTAATATTTTCCATTAATCTCCATAAAACCTCACATAACTCGATAAATTACCCTAAAATCCATTAATTAATTATTTTACTTAAATCCTCAAATCACTTCAAATTTCGGGACATTACAAAATAAATATTATATTTTTTTAAAAAAAAGTTAAGTTATAATTCTACAAATACAAATTCTCAATACAAATTCTAATTAGTTGAATGAATAAAATTGATGACTTGAGAAAGTTAATTTGATCTTGAATATTTTTATTTTTGATTATAACATTTAGTAAGCCAAAACATTATCTATTTTCTCATCACATGTTTTTAAAACAAGTTATCGCTCTTCAAATGCAAATCAAATTTCAAGTGAAATGCTTAGGATAGTAAATTTGAATGGTTAACATAAAATGATCCATGCTATTTCATTTTTCATAGAATAATAACAATTACAACCATTACAAAATATGAAATTGATAAAATTTCACAATATGAAATTAATTACATTACATAAAATATATCTTTTCAAATACTAAATTTACAATCCAAATAGCAAAATTTGATCAAATCTATAACAAAAAATGGAATTGGCAAATCTTTATGGACTTCCCTTGCAATTGACAAATCTGTAACAAAAAATGGCAAAAAATTAATTCATTTGATCAAAAAATTAATCCAACTTAAAAAAAAAATTAATCCATACGCACTGTCAGTCACCGCCGGCCATGGTGGCCAGTAGTTTTCGGCGATCTAAGGTAACCACCTGACACCCTTACTCTTTGGCTGCATTCTCACTCTGCAATTAAAACACAATAAAATTTTTATATTTTTTTCTTTATTTAGGTGAAAGGTTTATACTCGTCAATGTACGAGTGTAGTTGTAGTCCAAATTTAAATTTATATTTTCTAGATGAGTCCAGGTTGTCCACTGAGAGATTTATTTATGACAAAAGAAAAAGAATATCACACACACACACACACATTTGGATGAATTGGCAACAGGATTTTTTTTATGAATTTTCAAATAACAGATGCTAGGAAATAAACAAGGCAGAAGTTAAAATAAACATTGAATATGAGAAAATAGAATTGGATAACACTTGAGTTAAGACAATTTCAATACCAACCCACTAATCCCCAATTTTTAGCAAAAAAGATTAGCAACATTAATTTAATTTCAGATATGAGAGTCTGTTATTAAATGCAATTAGAGATGATGATAGTTCTAGTTTAAGCAATCCCCATACATGATAAGCGGGATTCTAGTTTAAGCAACTACTATAAATCCGATTGCAATTAATACACAAAACAACTAAATTAATCATCTGAGTTTGGGTATGATAGCGTTTCCAGTTCTAGTAACTCCCATACGTGGTATGAAAGCTCTAAGTTAGGCTTATGCACCAATCCAAATCTAGTGATTTCTCAATAATTAATACACACTCACACTGACATTTAAATTAATGTCACTCATTTAAAGCGCAGCTTTCTTTGGGAATCATTGGCGTTAGACACTGTCCTTGCCTTAACTCAAGATTGGATTTAACTACTCATCTTCATTTAAGAATTAATTGACAGGAATTTAAACGGCGTAATTTAAATGACAGGAATTAAAATAGCAAAAATTAACCAGCCATTTAGGTAAGACGTGAATTAAAAATTACAGAAATTTAATGGTAGAAACTAACCGGCCATTTAGGCGGTGGATAATAAAATAACAATAAATAACATGAGAATTCAAGAGAAGAAAGAAAAAAAGAAAGATCATAAGAGAGAAAAGAAGAGAGAACAAGAACAATTCTCAAAGAAAAGCTCTAAGAACACAACTAAGCTTCATTCAAGAATAATAACCTCCTCACAAATGCACCCAAGTGAGCTATTTATAGTCCACAAGATGCAATACAAACTACACAATTTAAAATTATACAACTAGACATAATTATATCTAATAGGCACTCACAAAACATTCACCTAACTAGTGGAAGAAAATTAGCTAAAAGACAAAAAATACAAAAGACTTTAGGTGGTGGAATACTCATAAGAATACAAAAGACTTTATGTGGTAAAGCACTCATAAAAATACAAAACAAAGAAAACTCTTCTACAAGTTGGGCTTTGTTGGGCCTTTGATTGGTCTTTGGCCTTTGGTTGGTCTTGGGCCCTTTTTTTGTGTTTAAAATGTTTGGGCCTTTAGTTGGTCTTGGGCTTTTCTTATGTTGGATTCCATTTGATAGTTGGGCTAAGTGCACTTGAAACATCCTCTAGACTCCATAATTGGCCCTTGAATTTGAGCAACAATAATGGGTAATCCAACGTCTTCAATTTATGCCCCTAATTAATTGTAGAAGTCAACTTCTTTGCGTCATCCTGAAATAATATGTAATGCGAATAATTATTTATTTTAAGCATAAATATAAAGCCAAAATGGGGATATAATTCATTAAGATTTAGGAAACATTGACCCCTCATCACTCCCATCGACCAACATACCCAAAAAAAAGTACAATCCAACGGTCGAATCTTCGTAAATCTAAAGTTTAACTTTTGGCCAAACTCCACAAAAAATGCACTGCCAATATCCGCCAGCCACCGTGGCCGGCGATTTTCGGCGATTAGAGGCAACCACCCGACACCCTTATCCCCATCGACTAACATACCCAAAAACCAGCACAATCCAATGGCTGAATCTCCCTAGATCTAAAGATGAACTTTCAGCCAAACCCCACAAAAATAGCAAAATTATGGTTGATAAAACTAAAAGCCTTACCTCTTTGTAGATCGGGATTGATGGAGATGCAGTTGGAACGGGCGGGAAAGAGCGAGAGAGACGGCACCCGCAAGTTCGGCCGGAATGAGCATGGGCGAGAGAGAATAGAGAGAGACAGAGAGAGAGTAGCGAACTAAGTGAAGAAGAAGCAATAACGTTTCAGTGGCATCTCACATGGTATTTTCGTCATTTCCCTCTATTGTGCGCCAAATTGTCCGTCAATTGAGTATGTACAAGTAGCATAACTCATCAACTCTTTATCTGACTTGTATTAGGGAAATTCTATTCGCAGCCACTCATTTTACTCTTCTCAGCCATATTTTAATATACCTAAAATACCCTTACTTGAAAATTCATTTTTACCCTCTCTATTGCAACCATTTTCTCCCTCAATAAACTACTGGTCAGCTGTCATACATGATCACTTATTTAAGCCAAAGACGATGCATCCGAACACATACATAAATACACATATAGATACAGTCATGTATAATATATATACATATATATATCAGACCTGTCAATCCATTTACGCAAGAAAAAATACACCCAAACACATACACAAATACACATATAAATTACAGTCCCATAAACACACATATATACACATAAAAACACACACACATACATATATATACACCCAGACACACACACACACACACACATATATAGATATATATATGCACCCAGACACACCCAGACACACACACACACATATATATATACACACCCATGGCAGCGGCTGCACGTCGGTAGCGACCTCGCCCCCCCACCCCAAGCCCCAAGTATCCCCGAACCCTGGGGTTCAGGTTCAAGGAGGCTTAAGTACCCGAACCCTAGAGTTCGGGGACGCCCTCAAGCCCCGAACACCAGGGTTCGGGGTTACCATGTCGCTGCTGTCAATTCGGGGCTTCAACACCACTGCATCTACCTCTTCTATTACTGTTCATCCCACCGTTGGTATATATATATATATATATATGTGTGTGTGTGTGTGTGTGTGTTCGGATGTGTGCATATTTGTATATATGTGTGTGTGTATGGAGTTTTGAGTCTTTGACTTTTAATTTTGAACACGAGCATAGAAGATTTTGTATTTTTTTAAAAACATTTGTATTTTAGGGATGATTGGGTAAAGATAGATGTTGCTGTGTATAATGCTGAAAGAGGGTATTTTTGAAAAATATTAGTTGCAAAGAGCTTTTAACATGATTGTAAAGAATAAAAGAGAAAAAATATATTTTTAATGGTTGCGAAAAGTAAAAAGTTGGTTGCAAATAGAATTTCCCCTTGTATTATTAGAACCTTATTTAAAAGCTCTAGGTGTTTGGTTGCAAGGCTATGGACAGTCTTTTGGTCTGACAACCCTTTAGAAAGAGTTTTTGATGCCACAATAAGCCAAATGCTCATTAATGAACAATATTTCACATCTGTATATCAAATACTTTATAAGCTTGTTTCTCACACACATCCATAAGTTTTACCTTAAGTCACAACAAATTAACCCTAAATTGACTATACACCCTTATGAACTTTGGACATTCGGTGCAAACATCATTTGAACTTTATTTTTTGCCGCATGGGTCTTTAAACTTTTCTAAAATGGGGATGACACCTATTATATAAGAAATGATATTATTAATTAGACTAAATTAAATAAACATTATGATATTTTTAACTTAAATTAGTTTAATTAACATTATTTCTTACGGAATGAGTGCTTCGACCATTTTGAAATAGTTTAGAGATCAATTTGATAAAAAATAAAATTATAAGAGTGTTCAAGTTAAAGAGCCAAAATTTAGAGGGTGTCTGATTAATTTATTTAATGTCGTTGTTGGTTCTAAGTATTTTGATGATAACAAAAAATACCTTAAATGAAACTATTATGTTAAGATTCTTATAGCATTTCAGTTATCTGAAGAATAATATTTAGATGTTCAATAAAGTTTAGATATCTAAACGTATACTCATAGCCATATGGACTCGAGTAGGATGTTGAGATCAGGAATGACCTAGTTAAACAAACTAAGGGTGGCCTAGTTAAGGTATCTTCGTGTCTATGTGAGATGGGTCTTTGGTATTCTTTGTTGAAAGAAAAACCAAAACGGTACCTTACAAATGCAATTTAATAATTAGGGTATGTTATTCCTCTTTTTGTCGAGAATGTGTGCAATAGTCTAGTAACAACATCATGCACAAGATAAGAACACAAAAATAGTCTGTGGGCTCGTATTCTAACCCCCAATAAGTTTAAAAGAAAGGGGGCCATTATTATCCCTTTATGATCAAACGAACCCTAAGGGCTCATCCTTTATATACTTCTATCATCCTTTTGTTTTTCACTTGTTTAATTTGAGTAACATTTTGATTTTGTCCTAGTTTCTAATTTCCAATTTTTGTTTTCACACTTTTTGTCAAGAAAAACAAGATAGGAAATTTGTTCTTCACTCGAAAGATTAAAAACTATTTTATATCTAAGCAAGCGAAGCCCTAAATCTTATTATTTTCCTTTTATATGCCTTAATTATCCATCTTTGTTTACAGTGGATATTACACGATTGGAAAGATTGCGTGAAGATACTAAGGTATTGTAGAGAGGCCATTCCAAGCAATCAAGAAGGAAGAAAGGTTATCATCATCGACATGGTGGTGGGACACCAAAAGCTAGAAGAAGCAAATTCAAATGGTGACAAGTCCACCCAATCACAACTCTTCTTTGATATGTTAATGATGGTGTTGCTCTCTACGAAGGAAAGAATTGAAAAAGAGTGGGCAAACTTATTCTCTGCAACTGGTTTCAGTGACTATAAGATAAACCCTATTTTGGGTCTATGATCTCTCATCGAGAACATCCATGATAAATTATTCCTATTGTCATGAAACTAAGTTTTATATTTGTCTAAAACCTTTATATATTGGGGAAATAAAGTACCAATCGCAATAAGTTGTTTCAAACATTTGATGTGTTAGTAATTAGTGATATATAAATATAATATCCAACATTTACTAGATTTAGTAAACTTGTATTTTTGTCTCTTGCATGACAAGCTTGTCTACTGAATTATGTATTCTAAGTGTTGCTTGTATTTGTTTGGTTTGATTTCTTGTTCGGAGTTAGGATTTGGTTATTGGAAGCTGATGGCAAAGGCTGATTTATTTAGGAAATATGCTACACGAATAGAATGTTAGACAACTTTGTGGACAACTTTAAGTGTAAATTACAAATTTGTCCTTACTTGATCCCGCCAAATTTGCTACCCTACTTCCTTTGTTGCTTTCTCACACTCACTCTCACCATTTTCGTCACCCTCCAGCTCGCTCTCTCTATCTCTCTCACTCTCTCCCACACTCTCAGTCTCGCCGCCCTCCACCAGATCAACGGAGACCACATTTTTGCCGCTTTCCACCAAATCGACGGAGACCTTATTTTCGCCACCCTCCGTTAGCTCATTCTCTCTATCTCTCTCACTCTCTAACTCTCTCACCACCTCACTGTCTCTGGGCAATCTAAATTATTCATTTGTCTGAATAATATTCATTTGTAGAAGGAAACATTTCAATCTAAATTATTCATGTCAATCCAGAAAGTTAAAAGACTTTTAACTTTTATTTTGGGCACACAAAAGGGTCACGGGCTTATTTCAAAATTGTCTATAAAAAGAAACCTTCTTCATCCTTTTGATGAGATTTGAAAATGTTCACACTGCATAGTAGTTCCATTAGTTCACTCACAGTATAACATTCACCCCTAAAAGCTTCTTTCTAGCAAAAAGAATAACAAAATGGATAAAAGTTCCTTTAGATCCCAATTGCAACTTCACAGGCGGAATCTCCAAATTGGAAACTTCTTATTATCATGCTCCGAAAGATTTTATTTAACTGCACAACCTAGCATGGGCTGTGAACCCACCAAAATGCTTTTGCTTTCCAACCAAACAATTTTGCCTTGCCTTCGACATTTTATTATTCCTTTATATATTGACAATGCTTGTTTGTATTTCTTATATATATTAACACTAATGCAATGTCATTAGTTGTGCATTCATATTCTGTCAGTAGGAAAATTTTTAGTTTCAAACATATCGTGTTCTTCAATCTGATGCGGGAAAGTTTTAAATTTCTAACAAGGTAGAGGACAATCTTAACCCATCAAGCTAAATTAAAAGCGAAATGTACAGGGAACGGATGAATTGCCGGTGGAGGACGGATATGGTGGTGGCCGACTTGTAGGAGGCGGTACGAGAGTGATAGTGTGGGAGAGAGTGAGAGAGACAGAGAGCGCGAGCTAGAGGGTGACGGAAATGGTAAGAGTGAGAGTGTGAGGAAGCCACAGTGGAAGTAGGGTAGCAAATTTAGGGGGAAAAGTAAGGACAAATTTGTAATTTACACTTAAAAGTTGTCTAACATTCTTTTCGTGTAGCATTTTCCTTTATTTAGTGTCTTTTACCTAAAAAAAAATAAATATTTAATAGTAATATAGGGTTTTCATCATATAATTTATGTGGGTATTTTGAGTTTACAATCAAACACTTCTTAATGGAACTTGCGACCCAACAATAGTAATTTTTTAAAACAATCTTTGAATATTTTATTTAAATATTAAAATATTATGATGTTCACAAGATTTGAACTCATCATCTCTCACATTTAACATAAAATCAACTTAACACAAATTATATCTCTACACCTTGTGGTGTTTCAATTTTTATTCACATTGGTTACTAAACGATCCAGTCTTCAATTCGCCTAAAGCCACTAGCTAATCTTTGGTTCGGTTTGAGACCAGTCTGAGACTAAAAACTGGCTGGTCTAGTTAAATGTTATTAAGTTGAATGTTATATTTTGAAAATGTTGAAAGATATATTTTGTTAATGTTTTTGTTTTGTGAAGTTTGATATTGTCGACGTTCGGAATCAGTCGACCGTGGTTCGTCAGCCAACACTAAGAGAATAAACACAAACACAAAGGAAATAAATGAATGACAAGCTGCACACAGGAAAGTTTTACGTGATTCAGTTGGAATGGTGCCTAATTCACGACTGTTCTCTAGTTATTCTAGCAAAGTGACAATATCTTATTCCTCATCCCCCTTTACAATGATTTTTCGACCCTTACTTATAGTGTGGGGTGTTTACAATTTGAATAATTTACCAAATATGAAGATAAGATCACATTAATTGAGTTTCCTTATCAGTTCCCTGTAGTCAGGAGTGAATTTTGCTTTTGTAGGGATTTGACTTATTTTGAATTGGGAATGTTGACTGCTTCTCTGTCAGGCTATGATGGGTTTCTGATAAGCCCGCGAGCGTCGTGTGGGCGGGTTGTATAAGCTTGCGGGAAGCTAGGTACACAACTCGCTGCTCAAGCTATTTTGCGTCCTGGATTTGGCGTAGCAACCTATGGCTTTTATTCACCTGTTGACCAAGCTTCAGATGATCGAGCTGGCTTTTTGGGTCGTTTTCGATCCACCCAATGCGATTTGAAAAATACACGTAACACTAGCCCCTATCTCTTAGTGCAACCTGCGAATTGAAAACTGATGTTTGCTGATTGAGATAGGCTATGCGAGCTGTCAATCCGCCTTTCTAACTTCTACCTAATCGTTTCAAATCACACTATTTCATTCTGCAAGCTTTGCTTGTACTGCATTCAATGAGCATGTCTCTCATAATTGCCATGCAATCATGATGTGGGCCCCACAAACTCAAGTTTTCGTAATTACACTTAGGCCCCCAAGTTTTTGAAATTACATTTGGGCCCCAAATTAAATAAAATAAAAAGAATAATGGAATAAATTAAAAATAAATTAATTGATTAAAAAATAAAAAGAAGACTTAGCATATTTTTTTAAAATTTCTTTTTATAAATTATCAAAATTTTATATATTTTTAACATGAATATTAGATTATTCTTTGCGACACTTCTTCAAAACTGTCGCAGAATTTAAAGAACCATTGCAAATGTTAATTTAATTTAATTTTTTAATTATTAAATGATTTTCTAAATTTTGTTGCAATTTTTCAAAAATCGTCACAAAATTTAATTTTGTTTAACAATTAAACTAATAAATTAATTTATTTATTTAATTTTTAATAAATTTAGAATTTAATTTAATTTTTTCAAAAATTGTGGCAAAATTAATAAAATTAATAATTAATACTTTTTTTCAAAAGAACTTGCAAAATTTTTTAACGATTAATAAATTTTAAATTTTGATTTAGTTTTTCAAAAATCGTAATAAAATTTAATTTTTTAATGATTAAATTAATAAATTTTACAGTAATTATTTTTTTAATTATTAAATTATTTTCTAAATTTAATAGTGGTTTCTTGAAAATCGTCGTAAAATTTAATTTTAAAATTTTGCTATGATTTTTAAAAACCATAAGAAAATATTGAAGAAATTGTCACAAAATAACTCTTTTTTTATATTACCTTTACCTACCCCTAAACTCATCTTTACACAAATATTATCTAAAAAAGATAAAAAAATAAAACTTAAACCTTTCAAATATAATTTTTAATTTGCAAATGTATGATACGGATCACGCCAATAGTATAAAAGAAATATCATTATTATTGATATGATATAAAAAGGGAAGCACACATGCCTTCTTGTATTTATATATATATAGGACGAAAATTATTGATAGTGATATAGTGTTAAAAAAAAAAGACCATCATATACAGAAGCACACATGACTTCTTTTGTTTATACATTGTGCTTTTGTCAAGACAATTTTATTGAAAAAAATAAAATAAGAGAGACAGTAAATGACATAATACTTATTTTTAAAATGTAAAAAGTGATTCGTACGCCTCTAGAGCATAGCCCAATGGTCAAGGGTGAACACAAAAAGGGTTTTCTGTCCTCACGTTTGCAGTGTAATTGTATTTGAATCATAAGAGTTGCGGTTCCTGATTTAAATTCTCCCACCATACTAAGGGACCGGTTGGCGAGGGTGCCTCTGATGGAGAGTCAATCAAAACAAAATAGAGTGATTCATACAATTAAGCAAAATTTCTAGGACCCTTATTACAATTTCTTAATAAAATTGCAAGATTTATGATTGATTCACGTATGATAATTCCTCATGGTAACAATGACCTCATATATAGGTTTAGACTTTTTCGTACTTAGCGTATATATATATATATATATTGTATACTTTTTCTTACTTTTTATGTACCCAAAATAAATTCTCATACTATTTTGATTAAAATTCTAAATAAATACTGTTGTTAGCCAATAAAATAATAAATTTGACTTTGATTATAAAGAAAAGATTAAATTTTAATATGTGAAATTTTAGACTGGCTTAATTACAATTATCTCTTAAAATAAATTTCAGATTTATCCTCGTTCTAGATCATTTTTAGAGTTTAAACTCCTAATTGAATCAGTAAGGTTTATCTTTTATTTTATGTAGATTCTTTTATAAATCAATTGTATAATATTAATTATATTATTTAATTCAATATAGATTTATTGTTCTCAATCCTTAAAACAAAAATGAATAGCCGAAATGTTATTTGACCACTCAATATTAATAGATGACACTTTACATTAATATATTATATATTTATATTAATATGATCTACAATACAATAAATTTGTTATTATCAAAATACAATAAAAATTTTGTTCGAAAATCATCTTCAAATTTATGAGAGTCTACAAATCAAAAGCTAGTAGAGAGTGTAGAGTATTCTTCTGTCATGGAAACCTTCTCGTATTTGAGTTAAATTGGCCGAAAATTAAGGATGCGTTTGATAGGGATGGAAAATAAGGGTGGAATTCATTTTTCACCTAAATTCTAAAAAATTCTATCAAACAATTTTTTTTTTCATGAAATTAGAATTTCATTTTAGTTTAAAAAGTGGAGATTTTTCTTGAAATCAAGGAATTCAAATTCTTAGGGGGTGGGATAAGAATTGGAATTCCATAAAATTGAAATTCCACCCCACTTTCCACCCTCCAATCAAACACACCCTAAAAGAAAATATAAAGAACTTTAGTATTTTTTTTGCATATCTTGAGAATGTGAGTCATCCCTTATTATTTATAGAAATTATGACTGATAGATGACAGAGTATTTATTTATTTTGAGATTAAAATTACCATCACTTATTTGGACTTTCAAGATGTTGAATTCGAAGTTAACTTACTCTTATAGGGAATGTGAGTTGGAGAGGTCTTTAGAGACTTGCAAGTCTCTCCGATAGTCTTCTTTGGTGGTCCTTAAAACCAGGTTTTTGGAAGGTTTTTCAGACCCATTTTAGCCTTTGCTTTTCTGGGCCTTTTTTTGTTGTCTTGTGCTTGGGGTTTTGAGCCTACTGTGATAGGTGGTCCTTAAAACAAGTTTGTTTTTTGGAAGGTTTCCCAGGCTCTTTTCGGCCTTTGCTTTTTGAGCCTTTTTTTGGTTGTTTTGTGCTTGGTTTTTTGGGCCTATTGTGACAGGTGGTCCTCAAGGCAAAATTTGTGAAGGTCCCTGAGGCCTTTTCGAGCTATTTTGGTTTTTTGAGCTATTTTGGTTATCACAAGTGTCACTTCAAATATCAAAGTAGAATATCCAATTAGTATTTTTAAATAAATAATAGATAATGTTAATCATTGTCTTTAAAATAAATACATATTATTTTTAAAAAATATTCATTTGTGACGCCATTGGTCCCATCTCTAAAATGTCACCATAACCCATAGTTACAATCACGGTTACTAACTGAATTTGAAAGTCAATTATACCCTTAATATGTAACGCCCAACTTTTCCCAAGCATGCGTTAACTCGAGATTTCGGGAATATTTTTTTTTTTTTCAATATCATACATACAACATAAACCTTTCGATATACATTCCTTCATCATAATCATTTCTTGACAATCTCGATTGTACCTTCTCAGCATATCAAAATTTAAAAAATTAATAGACTAAGACAAGTATTATCAATCATATTAGTGGAAGCAAGATCGAAACCTCAATGATATATAACCGATAATTCCTTTTACAGTTAAATAACCAAATCTATACTTAACATGAAAATATCAAAATATTACATAACTTCTGAATATCGTAATCATAGACAAAAACCTACGAAAACTAAACATAGCAGCAACATCTCGACGATATCCTTTCCCTTGGCGTCACTACTTTCACCTGGAACGTTTGAATATTCCAGGGACATAGTTCAAATTAAATGCTGAATCATCTAAGTGAGAGTTCAAAAATATTTTCATGAACATATGCAAAATCATATATAAAATCGTCAAATTCTGACATGACCCAACCTAAAAGAATCCCACGTAGCACTTAGCCCTAACCAAGGAAAATGCAATCTCTCTAAGGCGACACGACCACATCGACTCATTGGCAACCACAATCCTGGTTAAGAGGGACAACCTCAACATATGAACTCGGGAATCACCCCATCATCATTGTTAAGCATTACATTCTTACTCGAAAGCATTCCAAAACCCAACGCAATCCTAACCCCAAGAGTATCATATCAGCACTATTCCCGGAATCAACGACACCTCAGTATCAATGCTATTGCTCAAAGGAATCTGGGGTGGTGTCCACTCTCAGCCCTGCCACTTGAGTACCATAGGGTGAAATCACTCTCAGCTCAGTCTCAAGTGGGTCACATAGCATTAATTCCTAGTGCAC
Organism: Diospyros lotus; assembly: GCF_014633365.1. Classification (NCBI taxonomy): domain Eukaryota; kingdom Viridiplantae; phylum Streptophyta; class Magnoliopsida; order Ericales; family Ebenaceae; genus Diospyros; species Diospyros lotus. The sequence continues at coordinate 1,802,089 of NC_068347.1, read as the reverse complement.
ATCCCGAGTGCTGTCACTCGAGGCTACATCATAAGTTAACAACCCACGTCTCACATGGACAACACATAACATGCCAATGCCGAAAATCATAACATGCATATAAAATCAACATTTTAATGTATACAATTTACCATACGAAATTCAATTCATGTGTAAATAATAGTTGGGACAAACCATCACAATAAACCAAGCTATAGGGATGAACACTCACAGTAGACCATTCACATGCCACAAACAAGTTTTTCTGGTAGAACCACTCACCTTTAAACACAATTCAAAATTTTCTTGAAAAGCGCGGTACGTCTCGATTTACGTGCCCACCTCGAACTTCGCACGAGTCACTTCACGTCAAGCCGCAAGGTACCCTAATCATCCAATAACCATCAAAATATAATTTTCTCCTTAATTTTCTCACATTTTCTCATTTTCTCCTATTTTTTATCACTAATAATCCAAAATAATTATCTACACAACTATTTTCTCAAATATTTTTACATAACTATACATAAAATAATTTTTCAAGAATTTTGGAAAAAAAATCAGAAAATACCTATGTGGCACGCGCCCCTACGCGCCTAGGCGCGTCTCTGCGAATGAAGACAGCAAGTGCACTACACGCGCATCGTCTTCTTCGGCAAGCAGCTCACCGGCCGATGCCGGAATCCTTCCTCGATCACACCTCCTAAAAGCCTTCTTCAAGTCGATCACAATAGCATCCTTGGGTGCTCGAAACAACCACCGGAGGGCCTTCAAATAGAGCAAAATCAGGCTCGATCCGACCACTGCGCGCGACTTTCCGGCCACCCTCGAAACTCCTTCAAATCACCTCGAAAATTCACGAAACTTACCAGAAATGCTCATCTCGCCTCAAGGATCAAAAGCCCCTTATTGGCTTCCCTCGATTTGCCCTCAACAGCCATATCTTCTCCCACACGCCTCCTAGACCACCCTTGGCCATGCCCTGACAAAGCTAGGCTGCCAAATCTCCAGATTTTTCAGCCACAAATCGCGGCCAAATCTACCATTTCTGAGCAGATTTTTTTGGAAATTACAGTTTGGCCCTCTTGAAATTTTCTTTTGTATTTTGGTCCTTATCCTCAAGCCCTTGATCTTCCCAGCACCATCACTAAGACCCTCAAGATTAGTACTTCTCATTTCTCCCTTGAAACTTTCAAAAAATTACCGTTTTGACCCTCCATCAGGCAAATTTAAAAAATTGCACTTAGTCTCAATTAATCGTTTTAACCCTAAATCCACTCGATTCAACCCGAAATTACTTAAAGGTTGTTCTATACATAAAATACTAGTCATTGACACTCTCCGTTGACTTTTTGGATGTCTTCTACATCGATTCGATTTTCTCAATCCGGTCGACAGCTGTATCGAAAACTGTTCCTGATCCAATTTCTTTCATCACCAAAAATCATAATTTATTTTACTCGATGATACTATACCATTTTTCTTAATCATCTAGGGTCCGAGTCACTCCCTTCGGTCGATCCCATGATCTATTTTACTATCAAACCTATTTTTCGGTATTTTAAACTTGCCCAAATTACGCGGTGACCTCACACAAATATGGGGGTATTACATTCTCCCCCCTTTAAAGAAATTTCGTCCTCGAAATTTTGCGCTTAACATATTACATCACCGATATTGATACAACTTCCAATTTAAATGCCCTAAATACCTCAATCAATTATCCCGATTTGTTTTTATTAAACGCCCATCGCTTACTAGGTACGACGTGTTTCTCACAGAATTTTCAGTTGCAGTTCACTTACAGGTAGTTACATATCTCCCCAAAATGACCTATATACCACAATTTTTCTTACCGTAATCATCTCTCATCTTTGTCTTCAAGAGGTCCAATCAGTTTTATCAAATTCCTTTTAGACTGATCCTTAAAATAACATTTTATGTCCCCCAATTTTTGATTTTCTAATCGACACCCTATATCATGCTTTAACTCTTTCTTGGCAATCGATTTTTGGTAGGCAACACCTGATTCATACAATCATTTGCTTCCTAACTTGTAACTTTCATCGTCTTTAACACAACCCGTATGCTCCTAACATCTAGACTTCTGGTGTTCTAAACCTCAAGGCTTAACCTTATCCCTAGAACTAATTCCCAAATTTACTTCCAAGTTAATGCATATGCCATGATTATCAAAAATAAACCTGAATTAAATTGACATACCTTTGGTCATTGTCGGATAGATCTCTTCGTCGTTTCTGGCCAAGCCAGGGTAAACCTCTTCGTTCTCTCTTGCTAGGCAATAGACTTGCCCAGTACAGGGTCCTAGCGTCATGTTTATCTTCCCAAGCTTATCTGTCTTTTGTCTTTTCGGACATTCACTAGCGTAGTGATCGGGTTGATTGCACGAGTAGCATGTGATCTTCATTCGATTCCCTGTCAAAGGTGCCTCTTTATTCTTAGGGTAGTCCTTTTCCTTATGTCCTTTTTCGCCGCATGAAAAGCACGTGATATACCCTTGAGAACAATTTCTTCTTGGGTGTTCTTTATTGTATCAAGGACACGGTTTACTATCTTTGAAATTTTTCCCACCTGACTTATGCTCCGTGCCTTTCGAATCTCTTTTCGTTTCATCAAATCTTATCAGTCCTACACACAACAGGTTCATCTCGGTGGTCTGAGCCCTTTCCAGCGCCTCATTGTAAGTGCTGATAGTACATGAGCTGAGAGCTTGTTGTAGATCCACCTTCAATCCACCCACAAATTTCTATGCCTTCTGCCCTTCATCGGTTTTGTACATAGGAACGTATCTGATCAGTTTGGTAAACTTGACATCATATTGAGTTATTGACATCTCATCAGTCTGCCTCAACTTCATGAATTCCCAAGTCTTTTCTTCCTTCTAGCTTTGGGGAAAGTACTTAGCATTGAAAACTTCTTTGAATGCATCCCAAGTTATCGGCTGAGCTTATCTCGGCTTTGGATCTTGCGTTGCTTGCCTGGGTGTCCTTTGTAGGGCCCGCTTAGTCGATTGCCACCATCTTCCACCTTCTTCTTCTAGCATGAATATGGCACAGTTGACCTTCTCATCATCACTACATTGCAGATGCTGGAGCAGTTTCTCAGTTTGCTCCATCTAGTACTAAGTTGCACTAGGGTCATCTCCCGTTTTTCCTCTAAACACCAGGGGTCTTTGCTGACGATACTGATCCAACACATGGGGGGTGCGCCTTGGCAGTCCATTCCTCGTTACATGTGTCAGCACGCCCTCTAAGATCCGCTCAATTCAATCAAGTCTACTCTCACTAGGACCTGATTGCTCTTCTTGTCGTCTACTGCTTGCGGCGCTATTCGTCGAATGACTATGGTGATTACTCATAATGGAATTCGTAGAGTGACTACGGCGACTACTCATGGTGTGACTCACAGAGCGACCTTGATGACTGCTACTACCGCTTTCCTCATTTCGTTCATTGAGGTTCGTGATTCTTCGAGTTTTCACCATCTGGAAAAGGAAAAAAAAACACCAACACTTTCTTAGAGGTAACCTCAATCATCAGAATCCTTAGACTCTATTTCCAATAACACTAACCGAACCATCCTAGGTCTCTCATTTCCCTAGGATCCATGGTAAATACCAAATCATTCTAATACTCGAACCTCGATGATTCATATCACCTATTTACAAACCTAACTTGATAGCTAGATTACGTAACATCAGACTAATCGTTACTGGCTCAGTCATTCTCAATTTCCACTAGTACCCCTGAGTCTCCAATCGGGGTTTTTGCTAGTTTGCTCTGATACCAACTGTAATGCCCCACTTTTCCCAAGCGTGCGTTAACTCGAGATTTCGGGAATATTTTTTTTTTTTCAATATCATACACACAACATAAACCTCTCGATATACATACATTCATCATAATCATTTCTCGACAATCCCGATTGTACCTTCTCAGCATATCAAAATTTAAAAAATTAATAGACTAAGACAGGTATTATCAATCACATCAGCGGAAGCAAGATCGAAACCTCAATAATATATATAACCAATAATTCCTTTTACAGTTAAATAACCAAATCTATGTTTCACATGAAAATATCAAAATATTACATAACTTCTAAACATCATAATCATAGACAAAAACCTATGAAAACTAAACATAGCAGCTACATCTCGACGATATCCTTTCCCTTGGCGTTACTACTTTCACCTGGAACGTTTGAATATTCCAGAAACATAGTCCAAATTAGATGCTGAATCATCTAAGTGAGAGTTCAAAAACATTTTCATGAATATATGCAAAATCATATATAAATCGTCAAATTCTGACATGACCCAACCTAAAAGAATCCCACATAGCATTTAGCCCTCACCGGGGAAAATGCAATCTCTCTAAGGCCACACGACCACATCGACCCATTGGCAACCACAATTCTGCTTAAGAGGGACAACCTCGACATATGAACCCGAGAATCACCCCATTATCATTGTTAGGCATTACGTTCCTACTCAAAAGCATTCCAAAACCCAACGCAATCCCAACCCCAAGAGTATCATATCAGCACTATCCCCGGAATCAACGACACCTCGGTATCAATGCTATTGCTCAAAGGAATCTAGAGTGGTGTCCACTCTCAGCCCCGCCACTTGAGTACCGTAAGGTGAAATCCGTCTCAGCCCCATCCCAAGTGGGTCACATAGCATTAATTCCTAGTGCGCATCCCGAGTGCTGTCAATCGAGGCTACGTCACAGGTTAACAACCCACGTCCCACATGGACAACACATAACATACCAATGCCGAAAATTATAACATGCATATAAAATCAACATTTTAATGTATGCAATTTACCGTACGAAATTCAATGCATGTGTAAATAATAGTTGGGACAAACCATCACAATAAACCAAGCCATAGGGATGAACACTCACAATAGACCATTCACATGCCAAAACAAGTTTTTCTGGTAGAACCACTCACCTTTAGACGCAATTCAAATTTTTCTTGAAAAGCGCGATACGCCTCGATTTGCGTGCCCACCTCGAACTTCGCACCAGTCACTTCACCTCAAGCCGTAAGGTACTCTAATCATCCAATAACCATCAAAATATAATTTTCTCCTTAATTTTCTCACATTTTCTCATTTTCTCCTATTTTTTATCACTAATAATCCAAAATAATTATCTACACAACTATTTTCTCAAATATTTTTACATAACTATACATAAAATAATTTTCCAAGAATTTTGGAAAAAGAAAATCAGAAAATACCTATGTGGCACGCGCCCCCACGCTCCTAGGCACTTCTCTACGAGTGAAGACAGTGCGTGCATTGCACGCACATTGTCTTCTCCGGCGAGCAGCTCACCGGTCGATGCCGGAATCCTTCCTCGATCACACCTCTTAAAAGCCTTCTTCAAGTCGATCACGATGGCATCCTTGGGTGCTCGAAACAACCACCGGAGGGCCTTCAAATCGAGCAAAATCAGGCTCAATCCGACCACCGTGCGCGACTTTCCGGCCACCCATTAAACACATTCAATTCACCTCGAAAATTCACGAAACTTACCAGAAATGTTCATCTCGCCTCAAGGATCAAAAGCCCCTTATTGGCTTCCCTCAATTCTCCCTCAAACTCAAGCGATTTGGTGTTTCAAAATCGGCTAAAACCCTTTGCTATTTATAGGCCAAAACTAACCCCCATGTGGCCAATCTCGGGCCATATCTTCTCCCACACGCCTCCTAGACCACCCTTGGCCATGCCCTGACGAAGCTAGGCTGCCAAATCTCTGGATTTTCTTGCCACAAATCACGGACAGATCTTCCATTTCTGAGCAGATTTTTCAGAAATTACAGTTTAGCCCTCTTGAACTTTTCTTTTGCATTTTGGTCCTTATCCTTAAGCCCCTGATCTTCCCAGCACCATCACTAAGACCCTCAAGATTAGTACTTCTCATTTCTCCCTTGAAACTTCCAAAAAATTACCGTTTTGACCCCTCTTGGGCAAATTTAGAAAATTACACTTATGCCCGATTAATCGTTTTGACCCTAAATCCACGCGATTCAACCCGAAATTACTTAAGGGTTGTTCTATACATAAAATACTAGTCCTTGACATGCTCCGTTGACTGTTTGGATGTCTCCTACTTCGATTCAATTTTCTCAATCCGGTCGACAGCTATATCGAAAACTGTTCCTGATCCAATTTCTTTCATCACCAAAATTCATAATTTATTTTACTCGATGATACTATACCATTTTTCCTAATCATCTAGGGTCCGAGTCACTCCCTTCGGTCGATCCCGTGATCTATTTTACTATCAAGCCCACTTTTCGGTATTTTAAACTTGTCCAAATTATGCGGTGACCTCACACATGTATGGGGTTTTACACAATAGGTTTGGGCACTCTGGGTGAGATCTAGATTTCATTGCCTTTTCTCTTTGAAAACTTGAGTCCCCAAAAAAAAACATAGGCAGTGGAGGGCACTCGAATCTCTGTTAGGCGCAACATACTTAGAATCTCAAAACTGTTACAAATGCATGATGAAATCAAGGAAGCAAACTTGCATAAAACTCATTATTTCCAAACAAATAGTCAAAAATCTCAACCTTAAACTTATTACTCGTTCACCTCACACAAACTTATTACAAACCAAAAATATAGCCATATATCTCGCATTCCAAACAATAGAATAACATAATTATACAACACCTCCACCATTAGTACGTTGCTCAAAATAAGATACCATCTTATTCTAACACGACCTTTCATCTGTGTCCAACAATGATCACTACCACCTTCAATTGCTAGGTCTCAAGCTATGGGGGGGTGTCTTAAGACTCAGTTAAGATAGTATGTAAAATAATAAATTATAATTCATAACAAATAAAAAAATATATGAAATGAATTATGTATGCATGCATGTCTACCTCATTTATCTTAGACTCTTGATTACCCCATATGATTTTGTTTGGATCTTAACACGAACTATGTTTCATCCCCAAAATCTATAGTCTCATGCCAAGATACTTCCCTGTCATCATACATAAATCATGATTATGCAATTTGCATAAATAACATATTAACTCTTACCGAACTCACTTCTGACTTATTATGATCTCCTTGAATAATTCTTAAAGCCTCCCAAAATAACAGAACCACTAAAATCACATCTCAAAGTCCACTTTAACAAAATTAGACATAATAAATTGAATAGAAAATAAATGTTACTACAAAATAAGTGTTACTACAATTAGTTCATCTCAAACTTAGGGCTTTTCTTACTTACCTCAAGCTCTTAAAGCGTGCACCTTCGGCTTCACTAAGTTGCTCCAACTTTGTCCAATTCCTTCTACGTTTCCATTTACCTCCCATGCTATATACATACACACAAGCAAATCATGAAGCTTGGCACAAATCTAAGGGGTTCCTTGGGTTGCCCAACGGCCACAGTGAATTCCCACCATGGCCTAGCCCCTGGCCCAGGCCTACTCCGTAACATTTAACCACAATTTGCTTGGTAATCCTCCCAAGGTAAGTTGTAAAACTCTCTATCAAAGTGCTTGGCCCAATTTCTTCCACGTCACCTCATGATTCCTGAAGCTTTTACAAGGATGAAATATAAAGTGCTGTAAAAAGGGCTTTGCAACAGGTGCATGGCGCGGTAAGGGATGCGAGGACAGTGCGCGCGCACACCTATCACCTCGAAAGGACGCCGTTTCGATCCCCCTTGCGCTGCATATTAAATCCCAGCACCCTCGTCCCAAGGGTTCAACCGGGATTCTCCTCGCGCGTGCGTGACCGTCCAAGCTGCAAGCATTCTTATTTACAGATACGCATCAATTGATTATATATTAATCCTAACACTCAGTTTCTAAAATTATATTTAGACTTCAGAAATTTAAAAACACTTAGACTCCAAAAATCTCAAAAACTCTCAATCATCTCTTTATTAAAAAATATATTAAATTATATTTTCTTTCATAATTTTTCAGATCTACAGATCACCAATAAATCATAAATAAATTATTTTAAATACAAAAATGAATTATTATTATTTTTTCAAGATATGGGAATGTTACAACATTTATTGTACTTTATTTTTTAATATTTACATAATTTTATTGACTAATGATAGATATATTGTGTTTAAAGAGTGACACTTGATGTATCAATTTAGTTTTTGTTTAACTTTTAATAATTTTTACGTGAAGATAAGTATCAGTACAATGGTTATATTCTTTTTATTATATTGTAATTTAAAAATCATAGATTAAATTCCTTTATTATTGTGATTTTTAAGAAAAATAAAATATAAATGAAATTTACTAAGTTTGTTAATCAAGATATAGGGTAAAAAAGTCAAGATATAGAATGCATCCCGAATTTTTATAATTTTCAACATATTTGTTAAGCTTATATGATCATTCTTGAAAAAACCATCTTGTGATCTCTTATCTTGATTTTTCAAGATATGCATATCTCTTCTCCCATCAAAATAAGCATATCTTGATCCCTACATATAAGAAAAAAATGACGCATGTGTCCTCTAATGCGTTCCGAATAATTTAACAAACAGTTTGATAAAAATTTTAGAATGTTTTCTAACCTTATCTTGATCATTTCATATCTTGATCCAAAAATTATTCCGAGCTTATCTTGATACTCCCTTATCTTACTCATTTTAACAAACGGTACCTAATTAAATAATAGAATACATACTTATGATGTGGAAAATTGGCTATCAATATATTTGTTAAGAGCACGACAGTTGGCTTTGATGCTTCGAATCTCGGATCTCTAAGATGAGGTTTTGCAAAAAAAGGAATTGTGAGATTGTCTTGGAACTTGTCAAGAAAGTCATTCTAATGCCTAAGTTAAATTGGGTTAGACTTCCCTCCTAATTGGAGGACAACCCAATAATGTTGGATATTCTTAAAAGGATGGTCTAGTAATGATTGGGTATTTCTAAAGGATGACCCGGTAATGGTTGGGTATTCCTAAAAGGATGACCCGATTTCTTTACTAATATTTTTATTTCATGGGTCTAAAATAATCTTAATGAGATTAGGGTTTTCTTGTGCCTCTTAGACTATAAAAGTCGTGCACAATAGGTGAAAAAAATAGAAGAAAAACAAGAGGAAAAAGAGCAAAGTTTTGGGAGAAATTTGGATTTCCATTTATGTCTGTGCATCTGTGATTGAACATTTGATCAGACGGTGTTTTGTGTTCGATTGATATGAAATTTTGAGGATACGTTCGAAACTCGTGGTTCTAGGATCTGGACGGTGGAGATCTGATTTTAAGCCCATGATCCTTTGCAATTGATCCTATTTTTGTATTGTTTTGTGGTTCGACTTGAATTTCTATTTCTACCTACAGAGTGGTGATCGAATAGATAATCAGACGGTGTTTCATGGTCTGATTGATCTTAAATTTGGAGGGTACATTTTAGACTCATATTTCTAGGATCTGGACGGTGGAGATTTGATTTGAAGATCAGGATCCTTGGGAATCAATCTATCTTCATACTATTTTCTAGTTCGGTCTGTTCTTCCTTAACTCCATTGTTATTTTATTAATTTGAGATAAGTTTGTTTATTTGTTTTATCTCTTGTCTCTTGTGATTGTTGAGAGAATTTTGTAAACCATATTTGGTGATATTAGTGAAATTTTTTGGGTGAAACTTGGTCCCGTGGTTTTTACTTCTCACGTTAAGGGAGTTTTCCACGTAAATTGATTATCTCCTTTATTTTTGTGATTGCACTTAGGATTTGGATGTTTGCTTAATTTCCTCACAAGTTTTCACAAGTTATGGTATATTAATCCCAACAAGTTAGACATGGAGCAAAAGTACAAATAAAACAAATAAACTAAGAACTATAATTGAGAATATTTATTCTAGATGTGAGATCTTCCTTTATTTATACTAGTTTAGAGATAATATTTCACTTAAAATTAGGTAATTAGGATTTATCCAAGTTTATTGGGATTTGCAGTGATCATTAGATTGTAGGAAATTATCCCAAATTATAATCGAGCTTATTGATTAATTCTAAATGAAAATCTTAATCGAGTTTGATAGTTTAATCATGAGTAGGATTTGATCATTGTTAGGTCTGGTAGAAAACTTCATTCCTTTATACGGAGCCAAACTCAAATAAAATGTGAGAGCAAGAATGACTTAGTTAAAGAGACTAAGGGTAGCAAGTTAATGAGAATTTTAAAAAAATCTAATAAATTTGGCCCTTAATGCTTGCTTTAAGTTGAGTTTCAATCTTAAATTTAGGTCAAGGGAGGTAATTAATAATGAAAAAATAAATTATAAAAAATTAAAATTTAGTAATTTTTATGATAAAAATTAAAAGATAATAAATAATATATTATAAAGTCTAAATTTAAAAAATAATAATATAAGTTTATAAAATAAAATAAAGATCTGAGATACCCATCGAATCTATCCATACCCATTTCCACTGACAGATTCCTGCTTCTGCACGTGGTTTCACGTGGCAATAACACCTTTTTACATGTAACTTAAATATGTTCTTTGGATATTTAATTATTATATTTTTAATAATATTTATACATTAATATGATGTAAATTTTATTTTAAAAAAATAAAAAAATATTATAATTGAGCATCTAAATATTATGTTCGAAGATCTCAAACAATCACAAACTCTTCAAATCGAGCTAATTTAAAATGTCTACTATTATTTTATGATATGAGAAAGAGAGTGGGAGAGAGAGCTGAATGATTGATGCATCTTCTTTCCTTTTCCTCTTCATTTTCTTTCTCTTTCTCTCCTGCCAAACGTAAATGAAAGCAATCTCACTGCGTGCAGAATATATACACATACATATACACGTCCCGAATGTTCAGAGCCATTCAGCACAAACTAAATCACATCAATCTTAAGAAATGGCCATGAATGGCGAAGAGAGAATTGGCACTGCTGATGAGCTTCTCCGTGCGCATGCTCACGTCTGGAACCATACCTACGCTTTCATAAGCTCAGCCTGTCTGAAATGTGCAGTTCAGCTGGGCATACCAGACATTATTCACCGCCATGGCCAACCCATGAAGCTCTCCCAGCTGGTTGCTTCTCTTCCTGCTCTCAACCCCTCCAAATCCCACTGCATCCGTCGCCTCATGCGCCTGCTAGCTCACGATGGGTTCTTCGTTGAGCTGAAAGCCGCCACCGGACAGGAGGAAGAAGCCGAGTACACGCTCACGCCGGCCTCCCATCTCCTCCTGACGACTACACCTGCGAGCGTGTCGCCTTTCGTGCTCTTGGCTCTCGATCCTCTCATCGTAAAGCCATGGAATTGGCTGACTCCATGGCTGGGGAACGACGATCCCACCCCGTTCCTGACGGCGAATGGACGGACGCTTTGGGATTACGCTGGCCAGAACCCCGCCTTTAACAGTCTTTTCAACGAGGGCATGGAGAGTGATGCGCGTATGGTGGCGTCTGTGGTGATCGAAGAGTGCAGAGGAGCCTTCGAGGGGCTGAGCTCGTTGGTCGATGTGGGAGGCGGCACCGGGACGATGGCTAAGGCCATTGCGGAGGCATTCCCAGAGATGAAGTGCACTGTGCTTGATCTTCCTCAAGTTGTTGACAAGCTGCCAGGGAGAAAGAACTTGTTCTTCACTCCTGGAAACATGTTTGAGGTCATCCCCCCTGCCAATGCAATTTTACTCAAGGTATACTATTACTCCTTTTGTGAGCATGTGCAATAGTCTGTTAATGACTTCACGCAAAAAATAAGAATATAAAAATAGTTTATGTCTTTCTTAACCTCGTCTTTCTAAACCTGGTGGGATAAAAAATGCCACTATGTCCCTTCCCAAATTAGGCAAATCCAAAAGGCTCATCATCTAATTATCTGCTGTTTTTGTTTTTTGCTTTGTCTATTTTGGGTCACGTTTGGTTTTGTTCTAGTTTCTAGTTGTGAACCATATTTGAGGCGATCCCACCCACATTTGCAATTTTACAATTAGGGTATGCTATTCCTCCTTTTGTCAAGCATGTGCAATTGTCTGGTAACAACGTTATGCACAAGATAAGAACAAAAAATTAGTCTGTGGGCTACCCGCAATAAGTTAAAAAATGGGCCACTATAACCCTTGATGGTCAAACGCACCCTAAGGGCTCATCCTTTACTACTATTATCCTTTTGTTTTTCACTTGTTTAATTTGAGTAACATTTGGTTTTGTTCTAGTTTCTAATTCCCAATTTTCGTTTTCACTATTTTATCTAAAAAAAACAAGATAGGAAACTTGTTCTTCACTTGAAAGATTAAAAAAATATTTTATATCCAAGCAAGCCAAAGCCCTAAATCTTATTATTTTTCTTTTCCTTTTATATGCCTTATCCATCTTTGTTTGCAGTGGATATTGCACGATTGGGGCGATGAAGATTGTGTGAAAATACTAAGGCATTGTAGAGAGGCCATTCCAAGTGGACAGGAAGGAGGAAAAGTTATTATCATCGACATGGTGGTGGGACACCAAAAGCTAGAAGAAGCAAATGCAAATGATGACAAGTCCACCCAAACACAGCTCTTCTTTGATATGTTAATGATGGTGTTGTTCTCTGCAAAGGAAAGAACAGAAAAAGAGTGGGCATACTTATTCTCCGCAGCTGGATTTAGTGACTACAAGATAAACCATACTTTAGGTTTACGATCTCTCATTGAGGTTTATCCATGATAAATGATTTCTAGTGTCATGAAACTAAATTATATATTCGTCTAAGACCTTTATATATAGGGGACATAAAGTATCAATCTCAATAAATTGTTTCAAACATTTGATGCATTAGTAACTAGTGATATATAGATATAATATCTAATGTTTACTAGATTTAGTAAACATGTATTTTTGTATCTTGCATGACAAGCTTGTTGTCCGGCTAAATTCTATCCCGCAAGTGGACGGATCGTGACAAGTAATATAGTGATGAATAGAGTGTCGTACCCACGAGGACTAACATTTGACGTTTACTCTAACTGATTTAACCTTAACCTAACACACACATTAACAAAGAATTCAATTGTAATAAAAACTAATTTATGAATAAAATATGCAAACAAAATAATTCCTTTGATTTAAAACTCACAAGACTAAGGCACTAGGGTTTGTGAATCCACCGTCGACCTCTATGATTCAATTATTCATTACTCGGGTGTTGCTATTCCTTATCTTAAGTTGAAAATCGATAATCCAATTACAACCAAAAGCCTCTCTCGATGGTCATTTAGTTCTATGTATATATATGAGATTAACTATCTCTAGTCAACCTTCGAACATATAAACATGCATTCAATCACGGAGATCATCACACAATGATTTCATAGGGTATAACGGTATCTCTACCTATTATCGGACCCTACGTTGTTTGCTACCATATCTAATCCGTATTGAATCTCTCGAAAGCAATACAAATCACAAATAAGTTTCAATGGTGATCAAGCATCAAAACAACATTATAAACATAACAAACAATCAACCCGGATAGATAAGAAAATAGCAAACCAAATAACTTTAAATCAAACCATTAGAAGTCGAGGTTTCATCATTCACCCTAGCTATAAACACTTAGCTATGCATGCTCTCAATCAAAAGAAAAGGAAAAGAGTTGGAATCCATAGCAAAGAATTGAGAAAGAAAAGAAAAATACAACCCAAGAGTAGTCTTCAATCTTCCGTCCGCTTCTCTTCTCTCCCCCAAAAGATCCAAAATCTTCCAAGAATAAGTCTTTATATAGTCCTCTTTAGGTTATCAAAGTCCTGCACCTTAAAGGAGTCTATTTCTCTTTTATTTGGATTGAAACGGGCTTAAAACGGCCTTTTCCCGAAGCTTTGATCCCTACCGCGGTATGCTTGTTGCTGCAGACCCGTGAGCTCCAGAAACTAATTCCTAAAGCGGTCCTACAGCAGTATGCATTCCGCTGTAGGACCGTGAGCTCCAGAAAGCAATTCCTAAAGCGGTCCTACAGCGGTATGCATTCCGCTGTAGGACCGTGAGCTCCAGAAACTAAACCTTATAGCGGTCCTACAGCGGTATGCATTCCGCTGTAAGACCGCTAGCCTTCTTTTTTAGCCTCTTGCTTTATCATTTTCAATTTCTTGCTCTCGATACTCTTTTGCTTTCTTTTAATTTGATACCCGACCATGCCTCCAAGCTTTATTTCACTTCCATAATGCACCAAAATCACTCTTTTTGCTCCATGTCCGCTTTAACACATGCTCCACATCTACATAACCATATATAGAACCAAATCAAGTAGAAATCATGCTCATTGAATGTATAAATGCTAAGTTTATAGACCAAAATAAGTGTATAAAAGACACTTATCACTTGTCTACTACTGATTTATGTATTCTAAGTGTTGCTTTCTATTTGTTTGGTTTAATTTCTTTTAAGTGTTTGGAGCTAGGGTTTGGTTATTGGAAGCCAATGGCAAAGGCTGATTTATTTAATGTCTTTTACCTTGAAAAAAAATTAAATATTCAATAGTAATATAATCTATGCGGGTATTTTGAGTTTACAATCCTACACTCTTTCAATGGAAATTGGGTCCCAACAATAGTGATTTTTTAAAACACTCTTTGATTATATTATTTAAATATTAAAAAATTATTATGTCCACTAGATTTGAACTCACAATCTCTCACATTTACCATAAAGTCAACTTAACATAAATTATACCTCTACACCTAAAGGTGTTCAAAATTTGATCCACATCGATTACTAAGCGGTCTAGACCTCAATTCGCCCAAAACCAGTAGCTGATCTTCGATTCGATTTGGGAGTGGTCCAAAACTTAAAACCATTTGGTTCAATTAGATGTTAAGTTGAATGTTATATTTTGAAAATGTTGAATGATATACTTTGTTATTGTTTTGTTTTGTGAAGTTTGATATTAAAGCAAATGTTGAATTTGGAGATTGTTTAATTTGTTTTATAGAGAGTTATATCTTAATTAACTTAATTTAGAATGTTGTAGTATGTTGATTATTGAATATTATTTAGATATTTTTTTTAAGAAAATTTTTGTTTAGATGATATATATGAATATATGTGCATATTTTCTGAAATTTTATATTCAAAAGTCGTAAACAAATATATATATATATATATATATATTTATTCCAAACTTGTAAGGATTGGTCCACACCGAACCAAGATTCTTAAGAATCTCGATCTCATTCTAGTCTAATTTGAACCAGATGAAAACCCTTATACCTGCACCTAAACTCATATTTATATAAACATTATCTAAAAAGATAAAAACAGGAAACTTAGGGCCCGTTCTTTTTCCCATTTTCTGTTTTTAATTTTTGAAAACACTGAAAATGCATTCTCTTTGTTATTTTTCAAAACACGTTTTCGAAAACAACTAAAAATTTTGTTAAGAAGACCCAAAACAACATTTGTTGTTTTGGGCGTTTTAGTGAAAATACACTGAAAACACAAAACAAATGCAAAACGCGAAAAACAACACCCCCTGCACACGCACAGACCCACTCCCCCCCTCTCTCTCTCTCCCCTCTATCTTCTCTCCATTCTCCTCTCTTCTTCTAGCCATCGACAGCCATTGCCACCGCCGTCGACCTTCAACTCCACCGCCACCGCGACCAACGCCCCCTATAGCCACTGCGACCAGTACTGCAACCACTGTCATCGACCTAGCCCCCCACAACCACCGCCACCGCGACTAGCGCCCCCCTCCGCCATCGCGACCAATACCCCCCACCGCCACCACGACCAACGCCCTCCACTGCCACCGCAAATAGCGCCCCCCACAAAAAACCCTAGATGAAGAAGAAGGTTGCGGCTCCCTGATTTGATTTTTTTTTTTTGTGTGTTATTTAATTTTATTTATTTATTAAATTGAATATGTGATCTGTTTTATTTGTATTAATTTTTTAAAATGATATTTCTAAG
Organism: Diospyros lotus; assembly: GCF_014633365.1. Classification (NCBI taxonomy): domain Eukaryota; kingdom Viridiplantae; phylum Streptophyta; class Magnoliopsida; order Ericales; family Ebenaceae; genus Diospyros; species Diospyros lotus. The sequence goes on along the minus strand of NC_068347.1, from coordinate 1,786,145 downwards.
GTTGTTGATTTTTTTATTTTATTTTATTTGAATTTTATTTTATAGTTTAAAGTATTTGAATTAAATTTATAATTTATTAATAAATATTTATTATTTATTTTAAATTAAATTTATTGAATAAAATATCATAATAACAAAAAAAAAATCGTTTTTAAAATTTCAAAGCAAACGCGTTTTCTAGTTTTCTGTTTTGAAAAATAATTTTTCAGAATGACAAAAGAAACGCATTTTCAAAAATTTTAAAACAGACACTCAAAATACAAAACTAAAACACAAAGAGAACACCACCTTAGACTTTCAAATATAATTTTTAACTTGCACATGTACGATGCAGATTGCGCCAATAATATAAAAGAAATGTCATTATTATTGATATGGTATAAAAAGATAAGCACACATGTCTTCTTGTATTTATGTATATTACGTCTTTAATAAATATTCAATCTAAGCAATTTTATAGGAAAAAAATAATTGATAGTGATGTCATAAAAAAAAGACCATCATTGTTACCAGTATGATATAAAAGAGAAGCACACATGACTTCTTTTGTTTATACATCGTGCTTTAGTTAAGACAATCTTATTGAAAAAAATAAAAATTTATAGTGATAAAATATAAAGAAAACTTTATACATCTCCTTGAACATCAAATTTTATGACTTATTAAAGGAAAGACAAAGTAAGAGCATCCTATTGAAGAGATTGCAAAATATGTTAGGGTGGCCTCTATTGATTCTATACAAACAAAATATGTGCCAAGTCGTTGCCTTCTATTTTGTGTTACAATTCAACACCTAGTTTAAGGTTGATTTTTTCTTGTCCCCCTCATCCATGTTTCTTTTGTTTGATAAATATGTTACAAAATTGAATCGAAAATAAACCACAATCAAATCAAACAACCACACAAGGATATAGAATTTAACGTGAAAACATTACAAAAAATTCAGCATTTAGTGACGAAAAACTCCGTCACTAAATGTTAAATTTCCATCGCTAAATAATTTAGCAATGGATTTAGTGACGAACAGGTTCCGTCCCTAAATTTTAGTGACGGAATCAACAACAGAAAAAATTTCATTGTTGAAATCAACAATTTAGCGATGAATGCATTTCTATCGCTAAATTCAACGATGGAAATTCCGTCGCTGAAAATAACCAATCTCCCTCCATGCTCGCCAACCCTCCCCTCATGCGCGCATTGCGTGGCAGTGCGATAATAATCTTAATCCCAGAAATAATCCAAAGCGTTGCACCTTGGAATCAAACTCCCAACCCTCTAAGGACCAAGCACCCAATTGCGTGCATGCAAGTTAGCTGATCTGGAAGCCTTCTTAACTCTTATTGTGCATAAAATATATTTATAGTATTTTTTTTCAAACTTTTCAAAATTATATTTACACTCCAAAATTTTTTAAACTTATTTAATGAATATTAATTTTAATATTAATGTTAGTAGAGGGAAATGAATATTAATTTTAATTTTAATATTTATTAATTTTATTTCGTTAGTAATTCAAATAGAAGTTTATAAATTATTATATTGGCAGCGAAAAATTTTGTTCTTATTTTGATTTTAATTTATAATTTGATATTTTATTAATTTTGCAACTTAACGACAAAATTTTTCGTCACTAATTTAAGATTTAATTGGAATTTTTATAAATTTTTCATAATTTAACTATGAAAAATTTTGTTATCAAATCAGATTTTAAATTTAATTTAAATATTTTATGAATTTCACATTAAATTTTTACAAATATTTTGTTAAAAATTATTTACAATAACATTACTAAGTTTTTTTGTAAACTCCTGAATTATGTTTGAAGATACAAACATAGAATTTGCATATGAGCTCCAATTTTAGTCCATAATATATGCTTTTGGGGTAGTTCAACAAGACAGTCGCAACAAGAAGCTTTGCTACTATTGACTATGTTTTTTCATCATTTGAATTTTCTTTTTATGTTTAAATATAATTTTTAGTCATTTTAGAGTCTTTTATTTTGAGTCAGGCCTTTAATGTAAGGGCTCGATATGTTAGAAACCTATAGCCCGTTAGGATTATTATTTATGTAATGACCTGTTGGTGGGTTTAAGAGTTATTAATATTTTATTTATGAGCATTGGGAATTTTTCCCCTATTAAATTAAATTTGAGAAATATTTTATGTGGAAAATGAATATAAATAAATTAGTGTTAAATTAATGGATTGGGTTTGCCCACTTGGGCCTAAGTCCATATATTAGTGGGTTGTGTTTTAATTAAAGAAGATTGATATTGATTGGAATCTAGGATAGAAATGGGCCACTTGGAATTTGACCATTGAAATGGGCTTTGAGCCCATGTGTTTGAAATGATATGTATTAATGAGTAATAAAATAAATGGGAATGATATAGATTGGGCTTTGAAAATTGGTTAGGCCTATGTGAAATTTTATTGTATTAAATAAAGTTATAAAGTTGGCCCATTAAGCCAAGTATATGTTGAATTATTGATTTGGGCTTGAGCCCAATTGCAAATTGTGTTTTAAATAAAATATATTTGTAAAGTGTCCACAGAAGGCTTGTAAGTTATGTGTGTGAATGGGAAAAATGGAGGGCAAAAGAGGATTGCATAATTGGATTGAATAAAAAAAAGAGAAAAGAAATGGAAATTAGGCAAAATTGGACATGGAGATATTTTGTGTTATGTGTGTGTAAAGGGAAATTTGGTAATTAGCCAAGGGGGGTGGTTGGAGAGTTGGTGGTAGTCCATTTCTTCCCCCCATACCTTCTCTTTCCTTATCTCCTATTGCTCTATCTTCCCTTCTCTCCCGATCAATTTCTTCTCCTCTCGTCTTTCTTTTTCTTGTTCTTCTCCTCCCATTGTTCTTGTAGTGGAGATTCAAGAGGTGGATTGTAAGACTCAAGGGATGTTTTTTCTTCTTCTTGAATTTTCTTCAACAAGGCAAGTTCTCTTGCACTCTCTCTTTTTAATGGTTTGTGCAAGTTCTCTTCTTTTGGCACCCTTGTTTTCCTCTTTGATGTAAAAACTTAAATCTTTTTGTTTATATTCTTAAAAATATTGTGGGTTTTCATCTTATTGCCGTTGGGTGTCTTGAAAATGGTTTCGTTGGGGAAGTAACAGTATTCTTTTCTTAAGGTTACAAATTAATATTAATTTGTATAAGATTGTCTTTTCTAAATATTTTTTAGGGAAGTAATAGTTGTAAATGTTTTGTAATTTTTTTTAATGAATTCTTACTTATAGAAAAAAAAAAATATCTAAGTAAAGGGCTTGGGACTATTCAAATTCTATTGTTAAACTTTCTAAACTTGGGCTAATAGCAACAAAAGTTTAAATCTTTTCACGTTTTTGCAATCTAATATAAAGGTTTCAATTTTGGCAATTGTATCCCGATTGGGTGCAATTTTATCCAACACCCAAAATCAATTTGAAAAACGTGTGTCATTGCTGGCGTGACACGCCACCTGTCATTAAAAAATTTTGAATGGGCCTCACGTTTATACATGTAAAAAAAAATAAAAAAACAAAATGAAAAATGAAACATTTATCTAGGATTAAAATTGGTGGGGTTCAAGTGGGTAGGGTTTAGGAACCGTAGCCCAAATTAAAGCAGATGAATCAGAGCCTTAATTGAAGCAGGCGAAGAGGCAACGCAAAGAGCAAGACACAAAGAGGGAATACATGAAAAGGAAGACGCAAAGAGGAATTGGAGGATTAAGACGAAGAGGAAAGAATGAAAGGACGAAGATGAAGGGGACGACGCAAAGTGTAACAGCCCGCCTTCTCGGGCGTGTTATGCCTTAAGAAATTTGGTTTTTTTTTTTATTATTTCTGAAATTTCCTAAGACCTTATCTAGTGTTAGACGAAATGTTTACACTAGAGATCAATACAAAGCGGAAGCTAAATCGAACCTGCTCATGACAAAACATACATGTATAACTGGACATAACATTTATTACAAAATTATTACATAAGTTACTAAAATACAATGAATGTACATAATGCTTAATCTATTTTAATATCATGGCACATTTCCATGTTTCCTGACGTCTCGTGTCTCTACACATCCCCAACCTCGGTGTCATCACTGCAAGTCCTGACTGGAACGTTGAATGTTCCAAGGGCGAACCCAGGTTAGATGATGAACCATCTGAATAAGGGTACCAAATGCAATATCATGAGTGTATGTAAAGTCTTTCATCGTAGGTATCAACTGCACCCCTCATGCTGCCTATCATTTTAGCGGCCACCTCTTTCGAAGTCGGGGTGTATGGGTGCACCCTTGATAAGGCAGCGGTGCCAGTTCGTACTCCCTACGGCCTCATATACGTGTGATCAATAGTATCAATGTGTATTCATGCATTTCATAATCATGTCATTGATGCAGTCTACGTGTTGATTTCACATCATAACATGCCAATATGCTAAAAACATTCTCGAAATTAACATAGTTTCAAAACGGTATACTTACAGCTATTTTGTCTCGAACAACGTGCCAAGTGGCTATTCCTTAATCCCCTCGCTCACAAGGACCCCTAAAACATAAATTTATTTTTAGAACACCATTTACTATTTTTCATAATTTCTTTTATTTTTTTCTTTTATTTTTAAGTTTTATCTCTTCGAAATCACATAATAATTATCTTGGCTTCATAAAAATTTAATCTCTTTTTACCAATATTCCTTAAGTAATGTTTCTAGTATTTTGGAATTTTTTTGGAATTTTCTAACTTAAATTCCTATTTTCCCCTTATTTCATAATAGCTAAATATGTGATTATTACATAATAATTACCTAATCTTTCATTTTATTTAATTCCTTTTCACTAATATCTCTTAAATAATACTTCTAACTCTCTGAAATTTTCTTGAAATTTTTTGAATTAAAATCCTATTTTTTCTTTATTTCCATAATAGAAAAATCCACTTAAATAATTAATAACTTTAACATTTCCAAGAAATTTCTTCACCAATAAATCATAAACAACATTTCAGATTTAATAAAATTTTTTCAAAATTTTAATCTTTTTTTTTTTTTTTTTTGGGCGGGCGCGTGGGCTGCACGCGCCTTCTTCCTACTCGCGGGCGCGTGCAGCCATGCGCCCGATTGCAGCCGTCTTCTCCAGCGGCCATTTCACCACCGGCGATACCTCGATTGGTTCAAGCTTCAAAAGAAGCTTCCCCCCCCCCTAATATCGACCTCCCGAACCTAAATACAGCATCAAAATCAAGAAAAAATGACACGAAATACCTTGATTTGCGCGATGAAGTCTTAGCTCCGGCGAAGTCGCGATTTTCTGGCGACGCTTGGATCTCCCTTTTCACTGCTTCGTTGGCCTCCAAATTTACCAGAAATGATGCCCACGACTTGAAGATCAAAACCCCGCTCTCAAATCTCTCAAACTCTCTCCCAATCAGCTGATCTATGAATTAAAATTTTCGGACGCATGGGGCTTGCGCGACTTGGCTATTTATAGCCCGATTTCCAAGTGCCTTGCTTCCCCACCATCGGCCACGCGTCCTAGAGGCCATACTTAGGTCACTTCGTCATTAAAAACCCCTCCCTTGCCCTGAAAAATCAATTTGCAGGCGGCCATGCGCGCTGCTCTGCAATTCCAGATTTTTCGGATTTTTATATATATATATATACATATATATACCATACGACATACATACATACATGCATATATACTTATATATACTTATACTTAAATATAATTTTTGTCATAGATCATATTAATCATATTATTTTCATTTACATATATATTTATTTATATTTTACATATTGACATACTTACACATACTTATATAATAAGCACACTTTAATAACTTAATTATATATCATATTAAGCTAATTAAATATATCATATAAGCATCATCTAAATAAAAGTATAACTAAGTATAGTATTAATTTTATTTGTAATAACTTAGGGTATTACATTCTCCCCTCCTTACAAAATTTCGTCCTCGAAATTTGATCATTTCTCACTCATTCTAACTATAGGGTCTTCAAATAGGTATGGAAAATTTAGCCTCATATCTTCCTCTCGCTCCCAAGTTATCTCTTCGCTTATTGGGTTTCTCCACAAAACTTGCACCAAGAGAATTGTTTTATTCCTTAGGACTTGATCCCTGCGATCCAAAATGCTGACTGGTTTCTCTACGTACGAAAGATTTTCTTGAATCTCGATAGCCTCAGCTGGCATTACATGGGAGGGATCTGGCTCGTGCTTACGAAGTTGCGATACATGAAACACGTCGTGGAGGTTTGATAGAGCCAAGGGTAGAGTGAGTCGATAAGCGACTGGTCCAATTCTTTCTATTATATCATATGGTCTGATATACCGAGGGCTTAACTTGCCCTTTTTCTTATTGCTTCTAGTCACCATTCTTAGTGGAGATATCTTCAGGTATACTTTGTTGCCTACTTGGAACTCCAATTTCCTTCTTCTTGAATCTGCGTAGGATTTCTGGTGATTCTGAGCTTCCTTAATCCTTTCTTGAATGATTCTTATCTTTTCTGTCGTTTTTTGAACTATCTCGGGTCCCAAAATTTGACGTTCACCTACCTCCGTCCAACATCTCGGGGACCTACATTTTCGTCCATACAGGGCTTCATAGGGAGCCATTCCAATGCTGCTGTGGTAGCTGTTATTGTAAGCGAATTTCACTAATGGTAAATGCTCTTCCCAGCTACCTGGAAAATCAATCGCACAAGCTCGTAGCATATCTTCTAGGGTTTGGATGGTCCTTTCTGATTGACCATCTGTCTGGGGATGATAGGCTGTACTTAGCCTAAGCTGAGTACCCAAACTCTCTTGCAGACTTCCCCAAAACCTAGAAGTGAACCTTGGGTCACGGTCTGATACAATGCTTACCGGCACTCCATATAACCTGACAATCTCGTTTACATACTGTTGAGCTAATTTACTGATTGGTTGGCTTACCTTCATGGCCAAGAAATGAGCAGACTTGGTTAGTCTATCAACTATCACCCAGATAGCATCATTTCCCTTAGGACTTCTTGGTAACCCTGTCACGAAATCTATCGTAATGTGCTCGCATTTCCACTCTGGGACTTCCAATGGCTTCAGACTCCCACCAGGTTTTTGGTGCTCAATCTTAATTCTCTGACATGTGTCACACTGACTAACGTACCGCACCACGCTTTTCTTCATTCCTGGCCACCAATACACAACCTTCAAGTCTTGGTACATCTTGGTGGCGCTAGGGTGTATCGAGTATCTAGATCGATGGGCTTCTCCCAAAATTATTTATCGCAATTCCCTCACACGAGGTACATATATTCTACCTTGAAAACGAAGGATATTTTCTCTTACCTCAAATTCTGGTTTCTTTACTCGCCCATGCTCGTCAACCCACATTTTTATTCGAGAGTCTTCGAAGTAAGCTTGCCGTATCTGATCCATTAATTCTGGTTGTAGCATGAGACTAGCTGCGTAGGCTGAGTTTCCTCGGGAAGCTACTCCTACCGTCATCATGCTAAATGCTTCAACTAGCTTCCATTCTGCTACCATCATTCCAGCTACACAAGCGATTTCTTTCCTGCTTAGGACATCTGCCACAATGTTAGCTTTACCGGGATGGTATTGAATAGTACAGTCGTAATCTTTTAACAGCTTCATCCATCTCTGTTGCCTCATATGTAACTCTTTCTGTGAGAAGACGTATTGTAGGCTCTTATGGTCAGTAAAAATTTCGAACTTCTCGCCATACAAATAATATCTCCAAATCTCTAAGGCAAATACTACTGCAGCCAATTCCAAATCATGAGTCGGGTAGTTTCTTTCATGGTTCTTTAGCTGTCGAGATCCATAGGCAATGACTCTACCATGCTGCATTAGCACACACCCCAACCCATTTCTTGAGGCGTCAGTGTATACCATGAAACCTCCTGATCCATTTAGCATAGCTAGTACTGGAGCGGTTGTCAGCTTAGCCTTAAGTTTTTGAAAACTTTCTTCGCACCGTTTATTCCAGTCAAACTTTATCCCCTTCTAAGTTAACTTGGTGAGGGGTGACGCAATTTTTGAAAACCCTTCCACAAACTTTCTATAGTACCCTGCCAGTCCTAGAAAACTTTTAACCTTAGTAACTGACTGGGGTTGCTTCCAATTTGTCACAGCCGCTATCTTGACTAGGTCGACCGATATTCCTTCGGCTGATACAACATACCCTAAAAATGCCACCTGGTATAACCAAAATTCACATTTTGAGAATTTGGCATACAACTTGTGTTCTCGCAATGTTTGCAATATTATCCTTAAATGTGATTCGTGCTCTTCTTCCGAGGGAGAATATATCAGTATGTCGTCTATAAACACGATCACGAACTTGTCCAAGAATGGCCTGAAGACCCGATTCATAATGTCCATAAAAGCTGCTGGGGCATTGGTTAGTCCGAACGGCATCACCAGAAATTCATAGTGCCCATATCGAGAGCGAAAAGCTGTCTTAGGCACGTCTTCTGCTTTGATCCTTAATTGATAATACCCCGATCTTAGGTCAATCTTCGAGAAGACCTTGGCTCCTTGTAATTGATCGAACAACTCCTCGATTTTGGGGAGTGGGTATTTATTCTTGACCGTTATCTTGTTTAACTATCGATAGTCGATACACATTCTCAGGCTCCCATCCTTTTTCTTAACGAAGAGTACTGGTGCTCCCTATGGTGACATACTTGGCCTTATGAATCCTTTGTCTAGCAACTCTTGTAATTGGGTCCTTAGTTCCCTTAACTCTGCAGGGGCCATTTTGTACGGCGGTATCGAAACCAGTCCTGCCCCTAGCACGATTTCTATTGCAAACTCAATCTCTCGCTTAGGTGGCAATCCAGGCAATTCGTCAGGAAACACATCCCTGAATTCTCTGACGATTCGTACTTCTTCGATCTTCAATGGCTCCTTGCCTTTCTCTAGGACACAAGATAGGTATCCTCGTGCTCCTTGTCGTAATAATTTATCAGCCTTTAGAGCCGAGATCCACCTCCGATCACTTGCCCTCTTTTGCCCTTGAAACTTGACGTTCAAGTCCCTGCTCCTAAGACAGACTGTTCTAGCTTTACAGTCCAATATCGCTTTGTGCTTGGTCAGGAAGTCCATTCCTAGGATCACGTCAAAATCTTGAAATTCCAGAAGGATTAGATCCACCAGGAACTCAACCTCTTCTATTCGGATCTTTCTATTTTTGTATCCTGAAGAAGTTTCTAGAGACTTCCCCATTGGGGTTGGGACAATCATGCGACAATTCAAATTTTCTGGTTTGTCTCCTAATACTTTAGCAAATGCATGCAAAATGAATGAGTGACTTGCACCTGAATTTATTAATGCATGCATGGAAATACTAGACAAAAGCATGGTACCTTCAATTACCGCTGGGTTTTCTGCCGTATCTTGCCGTGTTAGATGAAACACCCTTCCCTGATGAACTCTAGCATTTCCGGTCGTCCCTTGAGGTTAACTTGCCAGCCGCGGCTTGGGACAGTCCTTTGCAAAATGACCGATCTGCTGGTAGTTATAACAAGTGATTCCCTTCTTTGGGCAGTTCTGATTGAGGTGTCCCATTTCTCCACAGTTGTAACAACCCTTCGTTCCAAGCCGGCATGGCCTTCCAGGGTGTTGCTTCTGGCATTTAGTGCACGGAATGCCAGGCTTGAATTGTGGCTTCTGAAGTTCCAGCTTCTTACTCGCTTTATGACTGCTTCCTTGCCGACTTTCCTCTTGAATAGCTTCGATTCGGCTTAGGTTGGCCTCAGTGGTAAAAGCTTGCAGCACCACTTCTGAATAGGACTGAGTATTTATACTACTCAACGCTCTCTGGAGTTTCAGATTCAGCCCTCCCAAAAACTTTTGAGCCTTGATTCTCTCATCTCCTTCATAAATTGGCATATACCGAATCAAGCAGTTAAAAGCATCTTCATATTGAGCAACAGTCATGTCTCCGGTCAGTTTTAGCTCCATGAATTCCCCTTCCTTTTTCATTCTCAAATTCAAGGGAAAGTACTTCTCATTAAAGAGCTCCTTAAATCGCTCCCAAGAGATGTAGGGTGATCTAACCCGATGGGTCATTGCCCTCTTGACTCCCTTCCACCGCCTGTCTGCTTCGTCTTGCAGCATAAAGGTGGCACAATTAACCTTCTCTTCTTCTCTGTAGTGTAAGTGATCCAGTAGCTTCTCTGTTTGCTCGATCTAGAATTCCCCTTCACTGGGGTCTACGCCTAGCTTCCCTTGAAAAATGGGAGGGTTTTGTCGTCGAGCATGCTGATTGCATGGGTGTCTCGGGAGTGAGTTTCTTGCATGAACCCCACCATGCTTCCCAAGATTCGCTCCATTTGATCTAGCCGACTACTCCCGGCCTCCTGGCTGGAGTTGCCTTCCAGATGTTCACTAGGGTTTCCTTGCTAGTTGGGTGTCCTAGGCCCCACTGCTAATCTCCTTTGTGTATTCACCATCTGTAAGGAAAGTAACATTCCAAATTAGATAACAAGGTCTTGCCATCCGATAAGGTAAGTCCTTAATTAATTCTATAGATATTACACATTCAGTTGCAAAATGCCATAGATACTACTTAGGTCACATAGATCTTAGACACTATATGAGTCACATAGGTAGTTAGGATATTTTCCGTAAAATCTACTTCGGTCCTGATGACCTCCAAATCCAACCGTTCTTCTCATCCTCAAATTCGTATGGAGGTGCCTCGGGGTCATTCATCATCACTTCTATCTCTTCCTCATCTTCAGAATCGGTATCTTCGAGCTCGAAAAGGTCATCTTCAGCCCAGAATATGGGTATGTCTTCTTCTTCCTTTACTTCAATTGGATTTGCCACCTCTTCAGGCTCGATCGGGTTCTCTATATCTGCCGCCTCTTCTTCTTCGAGCGGGTCCTCCATCTCTTCGTCGGGCTCATCTGCTAGCACTGGCTCGTATAATTCCACTAGAAGCTCGCGAATCCGTGCGCAATAAAGTCGAAACTCAGGAAATTGCTCTCCTTGCCTCACCCAATCTGCGAAATCTTGCAGATCTCCCTCCAAAACACCAACCATCATGTCGACCTGAAGTTGAACCAGGTCGGGCCAAAATCGATAACTGGGTGGTACATCATCAAGGATTTCTTCCATTTGAACTAAGTGCTCCATGATACCCTCGTTTGGCAACGGGACCCGATTTTCCAAACGGTGTGCCCAATGGTCGACTAAGATTTTCTCTAAAAAATTTTCAGCCATCCTGTCACCACAACTCTCGTTAGTACCCCTAACTATCCTCATATCGGTACTAAGTTTTCCTTCCTGGTATTCTACTTGGTTTAGGCTCTGATACCAACTGTAACAGCCTGCCTTCTCGGGTGTGTTATGCCTTAAGAAATTTGGTTTTTTTTTTTATTATTATTTCTGAAATTTTCCAAGACCTTATCTAGTGTTAGACGAGATGTTTACACTAGAGATCAATACAAAGCGGAAGCTGAATCGAACCTGCTCATGACAAAACATACATGTATAACTGGACATAACATTTATTACAAAATTATTACATAAGTTACTAAAATACAATGAATGTACATAATGCTTAATCTATTTTAATATCATGGCAAATTTCCTTGTTTCCTGACGTCTCGTGTCTCTACACATCCCCAACCTCGGTGTCATCACTGCAAGTCCCGACTGGAACGTTGAATGTTCCAGGGGCGAACCCAGGTTAGATGATGAACCATCTAAATAAGGGTACCAAATGCAATGTCATGAGTGTATGCAATGTCTTTTATCGTAGGTGTCAACTGCACCCCTCATGCTGCCTATCATTTTAGCGGCCACCTCTTTCGAAGCCGGGGTGTATGGGTGCACCCTTGATAAGGTAGCGGTGCCAGTTCGTACTCCCTACGGCCTCATATGCGTGTGATTAACAGTATCAATGTGTATTCATGCATTTCATAATCATGTCATTGATGCAGTCTACGTGTTGATTTCACATCATAACATGCCAATATGCTAAAAACATTCTCGAAATTAACATAGTTTCAAAACGGTATACTTACAGCTATTTTGTCTCGAACAACGTGCCAAGTGGCTATTCCTTAATCCCCTCGCTCACAAGGACCCCTAAAACATAAATTTATTTTTAGAACACCATTTACTATTTTTCATAATTTCTTTTATTTTTTTCTTTTATTTTTAAGTTTTATCTCTTCGAAATCACATAATAATTATCTTGGCTTCATAAAAATTTAAACTCTTTTTACCAATATTCCTTAAGTAATGTTTCTAGTATTCTGGAATTTTTTTGGAATTTTCTAACTTAAATTCCTATTTTTCCCTTATTTCATAATAGCTAAATATGTGATTATTACATAATAATTACCTAATCTTTCATTTTATTTAATTCCTTTTCACTAATATCTCTTAAATAATACTTCTAACTCTCTGAAATTTTCTTGAAATTTTTTGAATTAAAATCCTATTTTTTCCTTATTTCCATAAAAGAAAAATCCACTTAAATAATTAATAACTTTAGCATTTCCAGGAAATTTCTTCACCAATAAATCATAAACAACACTTCAGATTTAATAAAATTTTTTCAAAATTTTACTCTTTTTTTTTTTTTTCGGGCGGGCGCGTGGGCTGCACGCGCCTTCTTCCTACTCGCGGGCGCATGCAGCCACGCGCCCGATTGTAGCCGTCTTCTCCGGCGGCCATTTCGCCGCCGGCGATGCCTCGGTTGCTTCAAGATTCGAAAGAAGCTTCCCACCCCCCCTAATATCGACCTCCCGAACCCAAATAGAGCATCAAAATCAAGAAAAAATGACACGAAATACCTTGATTTGTGTGATGAAGTCTCGGCTCCGACGAAGTCGTGATTTTCCGGCAACGCTTGGATCTCCCTCTTCGCTGTTTCGTTGGCCTCCAAATTGACCAAAAATGATGCCCACGACTTGAAGATCAAAACCCCGCTCTCAAATCTCTCAAACTCTCTCCCAATCGGCTGATCTATGAATTAAAATTTTCGGATACATGGGGCTTGCGCGACTTGGCTATTTATAGCCCGATTTCCACGTGCCTTGCTTCCCCACCGTCGGCCACGCGTCCTAGAGGCCATACCTAGGTCACTTCGTCATTAAAAACCCCTCCCTTGCCCTGAAAAATCAATTTGCAGGCGGCCATGCGCGCTGCTCTGCAATTCTGAATTTTTCGGATTTTATATATATATATATACATATATATACCATACGACATACATACATACATGCATATATACTTATATATACTAATACTTATATATAATTTTTGTCAGAGATCATATTAATCATATTATTTTCATTTACATATATATTTATTTATATTTTACATATTGACATACTTACACATACTTATATAATAAGCACACTTTAATAACTTAATTATATATCATATTAAGCTAATTAAATATATCATATAAGCATCATCTAAATAAAAGTATAACTAAGTATAGTATTAATTTTATTCGTAATAACTTAGGGTATTACACAAAGGAAGAAATCGAAGGAGACAACGCTATTAGAGTTTTGAGTTTGCAATTTCCAGAGCTTCGAGACGAGACATTCCTGACTTTGGAAGATGAAGAGGAATTGGAGAAGGAAGAAGTCAAAGTGTCAGACCAGTCAAAGACAACCCTCTCGTGGTCTACACAGGCACGACACATCAATTCCAAAGTAATATTATAACGACCCTAAAATAGGTTTAGGTGTTTTATTACTTAATGTTAGTTTAATGGCATTTTAAATGTGGGTCTAAGTATTTTAGTATTTAATGATAAATTGATTTGATGGCATGGAAATAATTTGGATTGAATAATTTTATTTTATGGTTTGTGTGATTGTGGGAATAAGTGTAAGGGCTTAATTTTAAAGAAATTGGGCACGATAAGGGTTTGAGCCCATTTGAGTAGTGGAGGTTTAAATCCAATTGGAAAATAGGTAAAATAAGAAGAGATAAATTAAATTTGAAATGGGTAGCCAAAAGTGTCTTGAAAATGTTATATGCCGCATGAGCAAGAGGCGAAATTGTCATCTCGCAAAAAATAGGCATGCAGCCCTGCAACCACTTTCCCCTGATCTTCTGTGCACCGTATCCTTTTATTCCATTCCCTTTTTGCAGCGATTTGCCTCCTGATTCTATTTCCATAGCTTTCGTTCTCTTTCTCCAGCTACTACATAATCTCTTTCTTCTTCGTGCTCTCCTTCTACTTCATCTTCATCTTTTTCTCCTGTTTTTCTGTTGGTGACTAGAGCTTCAGTGGAAGAGTCTCAAGTTCTTTTGTTGGGAAATCTCCTTAGACAAGTTCTCCTCTCATCTCTTGATTTCACTTCGTGCAAACATCTAGTTATCCTTGGATCGTGCTTACTTGTGCATCTGTATATATATATATATATGTAACGTCTTATGCTTTATTAGGTCCTTCCCTGTTTGAGTATGCCTGTATATGTATATATTTTGTATGCAATAAACGCCAATCTATGAGTCTCTTTATTGTCTCGAAAGGGCAGTTTATTCACCCCCAAATTATTTAATGAATAACATCTTATTGGTAGAAGAAGATACAAAGCTTTGGTTGTTTCTATATTTGCGTAAGTTACTTCAGTGATCATATCCGAATGCTAAGAAACCTCCTATATTGAATACAAGACACAAGGACTCCAACATATCAGAATGCCAAGCCTCATATTCGAATATACTAACCAAAAGCAACTTATTCATCTGAATGCTACACTCAAAAGATAGCCATATCCGGATAGATCACAATAGTAGCAACTTCGAGCCCAATTTTGACCTTGATGAAGCCTGAATATCTCAAAACTCAAAATATAAAAGTTGTAGATAATTTTTCGATCATTCCTTAAAATCTTGAATCATATCAATTAGAGCTCGAATGAAAGAGTTATGCCCTGATTACCAAGTGATGTTGAAACTGCCCAGAATAGTCTCATTTGAATATATAACAAACCCATCCGAATGAGTTCCTCCCACATCTGAATGAATTGCATGTAAGTTGATCAAATTATTCTGATTTTTTCCTAACATTTGGATGCTACAGTGCCCTCATCTGAATGAATTTCCCTATCATTCGAATGTGTAGAAATCATCCGAATGTGTTATTCAAATTCGTGATTTATTGTAGTAGATCTGACCATGCTTCATTCTTTTAGGTATATCCCTCTGTGATTATATACGATTTAAGATCCATTTGATGCATTGGAAACTAGACTTCATAGGCTTCGATTTGATGTATTATTCGAATGATTTGGTTATATTTTGAACCCGTATCAACCCAATTAATTTCTGCTAAGAAATTCATAGCTTACTATTTTCATGTAATCTAACCACTTGGTGTTCTTTGGCCTATAACTTTCTGTTCTCATCTTCGAATTAAGATCCATTTGTTGGGATGTAAACTAGACATTCTGGGCTTTGTTTTGATATATTACCTATGTTATTTGGATTTATATTGAGTCCATAATGGCCCTGCCAATCTTGGCAAAAAAAATCTGGAATTCACTATTGTGAATCATCTATATATGTATACATGCCTTATTTGAATGGTACAATGTACCATTCGAATGTCCCTCTCAATACTTGTTTGACCCACCTGAATGCCTCATGCACCATTCGAATACTCCTTTGGCCCATTCAAATTGCCTCTGCCTTATTCGAATCTCCATATATGCATATTTATACCCCATTCGAATGCTGCATTCAATTTAATAAATTTATCCGAATGTGCATTCCATCCAAATATGTTTTCCCCAAAATACATATCAACGTCAACTTAGCATAATTATTGAATGACTTTAAGGAGGCTATATGTGGGACCCCTACCCAGATCCTCCAGCCAAGCTAAAGAACCCTAGCGGGTGGCCCCGAGGGGAAAAAGAAGAAATCAAAAGGGAGGCAGACTTGCCATGCATGCACACTTGGATTCACGTTTAACTAAGAATAAATCTAAGAATGGAAGCATAACCACAATCTAAGCATGCATCTCAAAATGAACAACTCAAAAGAGATAACAACCTTATCATACAACTCCACCCCATAGTAAGGTCAACCTGAACTGCCTTGTACACCGTCTACTCAGGTAAGTTCGGCACCACTAGAATCACCCTCAACTTTGGCCTTGCCCTTACCTGGAATGAAGAGAAGCAAGAGTGAGTCACAAGACTCAGTAAGCATATAAGAAATGAAAGGCTGACAAAAATAAGAAGGCTAAGAATAACCCGCACCCAAGTGCAAAACTCATGCAAAGCATGTCGACCAATCATATACGAAGTACAGGTATCGACTGTATAACGAAATATGCACATACTAGATCTTGAGGCCCAAAGAAAAGTGCACTAGCACCCAAATTCATATCACAAACCTGCTACTGCCCTGAAGGCAAGCTGTACCTGTAACTAGAGTTAAAGCTCACTTGGGTGGGAGCGACCAACACCCGCTGGGGCATGCTAAAGTGACCCTAATATATAAACTCGGTTCAGGAATCACGACACCGTACAGTTGTATCTCAAAACTAGCGCCAAGACTTTGCCATGCAACATATAAAGAGTGGCGTAGTAGACCGAATGGGATACGAAGCCCCCAGAAGCCAAGTATCTTGTCAAGCCTTGCCTACATAGGAAGTCACATGTCGAATGTAATGGTCGTGTCTAACAAAAAAAATATTTAAATCACTGTCATGCTCGTGACCAAGCACACACTCATGTGTAAACCCCCATATGAATAATTCCAAGTCCCTGCATGCATTTAAATGACATAATAATGGAAAATAAAATAAAATAAAATACATGCAAAGACTCTTGGCCACAAATCAACCCCCTAGCTCTTACTTATGAGATCCTATCTTTATTCCACAATAAATTGGAGAGGGAAAGAGCTCTCCATAGCCATATAAACAAGATCCAATAGATTGGGTACTGAGAAAAATTACCATCCTTCTTTAGATGTACAAAATAGTAGAAATTGCTCACTGGACACTACCGGGTCAAGCCTATGCCTTCGCTTATAACATCCAACCAAAAAAATCCCTTCAAGAACCCATTAATGCCTTAGCCAACTCCTTACTAGCCATGCATGCACATACATACATATATATATGTATATATATATATACAATGAATTAAAAGCCATGAAGACTCGGCCGTACACAGGGTCTCAACCATATCTACAAAATTTTTGCATCCCTCACCATAATAATTAATTCTCAGCTATAAATATATATATATATATATATATATATGACCCACCCCTTTGCCACTTAACTCACAGCATAAATATGCTTCTTGGCCATATATATACATATGTATATATATAAACATATGCATGGTAGAGATTAACTCACTCACTACAAAAAATCCATTAATTAGTGACGGATTTAGTGACAGAATTTTTCCGTCACTATTTAGAGACAGATTTGCGATGGAAATTCCGTCGCTAAATTTTAGCGACGGATTTGTGACGGAAATTTCGTGACCAAATTTTTAATTTTTTTTTATGTTTAGAGACGGAAAATTCCGTTACTAAATATTTTTAATATTTTTTATTAAAATGTTAAAATTAGCGACAGAATAAACTGTCGCTAAATAATTAAATAAAATAAAAATAAAATGAAATTTCTTTAGCGACGGGTAAACCCATCACTAACTAATTTATAAAAAAAAAAAACATTTATTTAGTGATAATTTAAAAAATTAAAAAATAAAATGAAATTTATTTAGTGACGGGAGAACCCGCCACTAAATAATTTAAAAAATAAAAAGAAAATGAAATTTATATAGTGACAGGAACACCCCGTCACTAACTAATTTAAAAATAAAAAATAAAATAAAATTATTTAGCGATAGGAATCCTATGCATGCAAATTAATTATAATTAAATCAATTACATCTTGCATTAATAATTAACGTGGCTTTCTAATCTTTTGCTTGTAATCCTTAATTTAGCTGTACTCGTTAAAACAAAAGGTAATTTTTACCATTACTCGAGAGTAATAGTTAAATTTTAATTATTTTCTTTTATTTTTAGATAATTTATATTATTTTTAGTATTAGAATAATTTTATTAATTCAAAAAATGATCAATAATTTAATTTATAATAAATTAATTTAACTTATCTTTGGCACAAGAATGCTGAGAATTAATTAACTAAAAAATCGATAATTATTTTATGTGTCATATATCTATAATATATCATGAGAGTAATATAAAATATTAAAATATACCTAACAATTATTATTTTTTGCAGTGGATTGTTTCCTTTTAATTGATATGTCAATTTTATTTTAATATCTTTGTTATTTATATTTATTGCATGTATGTTATTGTTTATTTTATGTTTATATAATTATATATTATATATATTATTATCTATTGTGTATATATTATTGATGATTTATATAAAAAATTATTAAAAAACATGTAAAAAAATTATTATGTCAATCATTATTTGTAAATAAAATATTAAGTAACTATAAAAAATAAAATGAATATACAATTTTTTTAAACATGTGGTACGCAGTTATTTATTAAATATACCATAATAATTTTAAATAAAAAGATTAATATTTATATTTTAACTAATTTTTATTTATATTTTAATATTAAAAATATAAATATAATATTATAAATATTGTTAGTCAGTTAGGTGTTTATTAAATACAAATTTTAAAATTAAAAATAAAAATATAATATTATAAAATTATTTAAAAATACAACCAAAGATAAAAATACAACTCACGTGTCCCCCCCCCCCCCAAATTATAGTTGAGCTCTCTTCTGTTTCCAAATTATAGTTGAGCTCTGCTTCTCTTTCTCTTTTACGGTAAGGTATTTATTTATTTTATCTTTATATTTTATTTATATCATTTTAATTGTTAGGTATATTTTAAATGTTTCTAGGATAACAAATATTTATGTTAGTTATAGATTGTTTCCTTTTAATTCATATGCCAATTTCATTATCTTAGTTATTGATTGTTTCCTTTTTGCTGATATGTCAATTTCATTTTAATATCTTTGTTATTTATATTTATTGTAGGCATGTTATTGTTTATTTTATCTTTATATAATTGTATATTTTTTATATATTATTGTGTATTGTGTGTTTATTATTGATGATTATTATAAAAAATATTAAAAAACGTGTAAAAAAAATTAATATGTCAATCAATATTTGTAAATAAAATATTAATTAATCATAAAAAATAAAATAAATACACAATTTTTTTAAAATAGTGTTGTACGTGGTTATTTATTAAATAAATTATAATAATTTAAAATAAAAGATTAATATTTATATTTTAACTATTTTTTATTTATATTGTAAAATTAAAAATACAAATATGATGTTATAAATATTGTTGGCTAGTTAGGTATTTATTAAATACAAACTTTAAAATTGGAAATAAAATTATAATGTTATAAAATTTAATAAAAAATTTAAATAATATTTTTTTGTCAAATAAATATTAATTATATATAAAAAATTTAATAAATATATTTATTTTTTTTGTAAAAACAGTGTTTTAAGTAATTATTTATTGAATATATTATAATGATTTTAAATAAAAACCTTAATATTTGTATTTTAATTAGTTCCTATTTGTATTTTAAAATTAAAGATACAAATATAATGTTATAAATATTGTTGGTTAGTTAGATATTTATTAAATATAAATTTTAAATTTGAAAATACAAATATAATGTTATAAAATTTAATAAAAATTTAAAATATATATTTTTAAAAAAGTTATTAATTATATATAAAAAATTTAATAAATATACAATTTATTTGTAAAAACAGTGTTTTAAATAGTTATTCATTAAATATATTATAATAATTTTAAAGAAAAAGTAAAATTTTTTTATTGAAATTTAGTTCTTATTTGTATTTTAAATTTAAAAATACAAACATAATGTTATAAATATCATTGGTTAGCTAGGTATTTATTAAATTCAAGTTTTAAAATTAGAAATATAAATATAATGTTATAAAATTTAATAAATAATTTAAAATATACATTTTTTAAAAAGAAATATTAATTATATATAAAAAATTTAATAAATATACAATTTTTTTGGGTAAAAACAGTGTTTTATTTAGTAGTTATTTATTAAATATATTATAATAATTTTAAATAAAATGCTTAACATTTTTATTTTAAAATTAAATTTACAAAATAATGTTATAAATATTGTTGGTTAGTTAGGTATTTATTAAATACAAGCTTTAAAATTAGAAATACAAATATAATGTTATAAAATATAATAAAAAATTTAAAATTACTTTGTTAATGAAATATGAAATATAAAATATTGATTATATAAAATTTCTTTAATAAATATACGAATTTAAAAATGTTAAAATAATAATTAAATTAATGTTCTTAAAATAATCATATTTAATGTTATAAAAATGTAATGTTTTAGAAATATTTAGATTTAATGTAATAAAAATCTAAATTTATTAAAATATTTCTATAATATTAAATATAATTGATGTTATAAAAACATTTAGATTTAATGTTATAATTAAGGACATTAGTTTTTTTTCAATGAATGTGATATTGTACTTTTATTATTTTTTATTTTCAATGTAATTCTTAAAATAGATATCAGGATATTCATCTTTCAAAGCAAGTAGAGGTAGGGGTAGTAAGGGTAGGGGTAGCCGTCGATGCCATAGGGATACACGTTCTCCAAATCCTTCTACTACTGCCTCGCACTCTTCTCTTTCTGTTTCAACACATGCTGTCCCTTCTACTCCATTCTTTCCCCAATCAATGCACCCACAGGCTTTTATTCCCATGACTCAGTTTTCACAGCCTTTTGGTGGGATGTCATATCCGGGGGGATATACTCCTATTATACCCACCTAGCTGAGCCTACACCATAATTTTCCCCTTATCCATACACATTTATGCTGACATCGCATCCATACCCTTCGTCCTCTCCACTACCACAGAATGTTAGTCCAACTCAACTTGAACCAACAGATGCAGACCAAGCTGATCATCGAACAGAATTATCTTGTAATCAGAATTGTGATCAGTGAGTATATTAATATAATGTCTAAATTCATTGATCTATTTTGTTACACACATAAATTCATGTTTTGATTAATTTCATATCGATTTTATAGTTTTATCCCTGAAGTTGGCCCACCAGCTATTCTCTAAAAAATTTGGAAGAGACGCTACAATGAACCTTGGTTTCAGTGGGATGATGTTCCAGAAATAACACGACGAATATGGCTTAAAGAATTTAGCGTTAGTGTAATTCTAATTTTTAATTATCAGTTTAATATTTTATATATATTTATTCTTTTTTATTTAACTTGTTATAGAAAATGTTCAAGTGGCAAGCTGAAGAAAGTAATCGTATATGGATTACTTGGAATAAGTCAGGTCAACGAAGTTTTAGAAGTAATTTGAATAAAGTTAAAAGCGGTGCTAATAAGCGTGATTGGATGGATCTGTCCATGCGAAGGTCATTACAAGCAAAGTGGAATGAGGATGAATACAAGAAAAAATCTGAACAAAATAAAAAGAATCGCACATCTGAGATCGACGGGTCAGTGTACACAGGCGGATCCATTCCTTTCACCGAGACTCGAAGAAGACTGGTAATTATTTTTTCTATATCAATGTTTCAGAATTTTAATAACTTATATAGTGGTTTGTATTTTATTTTATTTATTTCATATATATTTGTCATACAGGCAAAGGAATTAAATCGCGAGCCTAACGAATTTAAAATTTTCAAGAAAACCCACACTCGAAAAAATGATCAAGGACAAGAAGTATGGGTGGATCATAGACCACAAACTGTCGTGGTAATTATATTTACTTATATGTATGTTATTTGATGATTTTTTAATTTAATTATAAATTTTAATATTAATTTTAATTTATATAGGAAGCGTTCAAGAGATTAAATGTTGAGGCATCTTTACAATCAGCTGAGAGCGATTCGACCTCTACACCTGCAGTCAATGAGCACCACATCTTTTATCAAGTTGTTTCTGGTAGAAATAAGAAAGGTTGTACCTATGGTCTCGGCTCTCAAGGGAATCAATCTTACCCATCTCCATCCGGTAGCACCTCTAATAGTTCATGTGGATCCGTGACACAAGATTTTGAATAAATGAAACTACAATTCACCCAGATGAATGAGGAGAATTAGCAAATGAGGCAGACGATGTCCCAAATGAATATTGAGAATGAACAGCTATGGCAACAGATGCAGGATATGTTGACATGGAGGAATCAGATAAATCAGATGATGTCCAGAGTATTTAGTAATTCAACACCTCCTGGACCATCGAGAAATTCACTGGGTGGAAATCTGTTTTGTAATGATGAGAGTAATGAGGGTGAAGATGAAGAAAATGAGAATGATGAAAATGATGATTGTTAATTCTATTGAAAACTATTTATGATTGTAGTAATGGAATTTATGGATTTGAATTTTGTGTCCATATTTGTTACCTCACAATTTTTTTTCTATTCAATTAAATAATTAAAATTTTAATTAACAAATTTTGTATAAAAATTAAAATTTTAATTTGTATTTTTAATTAAAAGATTTCTTAATATAATTATAAAAATATATAAATTAAAAAATTTAATTGTGAACATTCGTAAGTAGTAATATTTATGAAAATATTTATTTTTATATAAAAATTAATTTATATCATTTTATTTATATTTTAGTTGTATTTAATTTAATTTAATTAAGCAAATTATTTTTTTAATTTTATTATTATTTTTTTAATTTTATTTTATTTTAATATATACTTTTTAATTTGTAATTATTTATTTTTTAATTTTTAATTTTTTAAATAATTTAAAATAATTTAATTTTATTTAAATTTTAATATATATTTTAATATATTTTTTTATTTAAAAATTAATTTAGTGACGGGCATACCCGTTGTTGATCAGCGACGGGTATGCCCATCACAGATTTTCGAAATATAATATAATTTTTATTTAATTTAATTCAAATTTTAATATATATTTTTTTTATTTTAAAAAATCATTTAGCGACGGGAGTTCCAGTCGCAGCGACGATCATTCCCATTATAGATTTTCAAAAAATAATTTAATTTTTATTTAAATTTTAATATATATTTTAATATATTTTTTTTATTTTTTTATTTTAAAAATTAATTTAGTGACGGCATACTCGTCGCTGATCAGCGACAGGTATGCTCGTCACAGATTTTCAAAATATAATTTAATTTTTATTTAATTTTATTTAAATTTTAATATATATTTTTTTTATTTAAAAAATTATTTAGTGACGAGAGTTTCCGTCGCTGATTAGCGACGGTAATTCCTGTCATAAATTTTCAAAAAATAATTTAATTTTTATTTAAATTTTAATATATATTTTTATTTTTTTTAATTTAAAAATTAATGTAGTGACGGGAATTCCCGTCGCTAATCAGCGACGGGTACCGCCCGTCACAAATTTTCAAAAAAATAATTTAATTTTAATTTAATTTTATTAAAATTTTAATATATATTTTTTATTTTTTTATTTTTTAATTTTAATATCAGCGACGAAAGCCCCGTCACAGATCAACGACGGGGCTTTCTATCACTAATTCCGTCAATAAAATATTCGTTTCAGCAACGCGGGTTTTAGTGACGGAATTTGTCCGTCACTAAATTGTTTAGTGACGGATATTCTTATTTTAGTGACGGATTTTTCCGTCACTAAATTTGATTTTTCTTATAATGACTCATCCGCGCAAGCTAAGATCCAAGGACACGCACCAACTAGCTAACACCAAAAGGAATTTAAAGGGAAACATAAAGGAGAATGAGAGCTTGCATGCACTTCCTTCTTCTTCTTTCTTTTTCTTCTTCGCACTTCTTCACTGTTCATGCCACTCTCTTTGCAATTAATTTTAATTCTCTCTTCCCTTAATACTCAATATATATATATATAAGACATTTGGAAGTGGGAGAATATACGTGTCAAGAAAGAAGGATAAATTCCCAACATGCCTTCCTGAAAAGTAACTTCTGAATCGAGAAAGTGGTTTGTTATTTCAGTCTCAGGAAGACCCATTCGAATGCTATAGTAACTAATTCGAATGAGAGGAATACAATGAAAACAAACATTCTGATCAAATTCAACACCCTTTCAAATTTTTGGTATAACTCTCTCATCTGAGCTCAGATTGAGGTGATTCAAGATGCTATGGAAAGAAAAGAGAAATATCTACAACTTTTATGTTTTGAGTTGTTCAATATTCAAGCTTAATCATGGTCAAAATCGGGTTTCAAGGTGAAAGTGATTTTCTAGAATGTGGGTAATTCGAATGCTATAGGAAGCCATTTGAATGAAACACCCAAAATCATGCCAAATGCTACAGAGGACCCATTCAAATGGAAAACCTATAATACATCTGAATGCTTCATATGCCATCCGAATGAGGCCCAACACACACGCACATACACATCTGAATATCACAAAACACATTCGAATGTCGCATGCCTCATCCGAATACACCTCTATCCCATTCAAATATCTAAACTACAATTCCAATATAACTTTACACACATTTGGATCTTCCAACTTAGACCCAACACTTAATTAATAATTACCAAAAATAACATATTAAACATCAAGGATAATCACTCAATCCTCAAAACATGACACAACATTAATTAATTAAATTCGGGTCATTACATTATATAATAGGAGAAATAGCATATTAAATCTATAATACTCCTCAAATGATGAATCAAGATTTAACCTTAAATAACATCTTCCAAAATTATTTCTATGTTATAATTTACATCTTATATGCGGTAAATGCTATGAAGTAAGATTTGTTGAATTTATCTGATGATCGTAAAATACCCTGTATAGGTAAATGGTGTTGAAAGTATGAATATTGAGGAAACGAGAATTTAAATGCATGTGGTTAGGAAAAATACATACATGATGCATACATGTACATGTTACTTATATATATATATATATCTTGCGTACTTGCTATTTTGCACGAAGAGAAAGGATACCCTAGAGCACCTAGCACGGGACGAGATGGCCATAGTCCAGCAAGTTGGCTCCAAATTTATTTGTGAGATTCTGTTTACATGATACACTTTGGCATGTGTGGATTGATGGCTTGCGAGCCTACAAGATTTGATATTGACATTAAATTTATATGCACATTTGCATAGTGAGATATGGTGGCATGATGCATTTAACTTAGAATTGATCAAGTCATAAATTACGAATATTGTATATAACTTTTGAGTTCTTGATTACTCTTTTTGGTGTCACTGTATTCTTGGATCCTATTCATTGTTCATTATTTGTCGAACTTGCTGAGCCATGTGGCTCACTTGATTTTCTTTGCCATTCCAGGTAAAGGAAATGTCGTTATTGGGGGCGAGTCTAGTGGGACTAAAGCCGAGGGATAGTGGTGTACTAAGACGTGTCATAACTTGAAGATCCTAATTAGTATTTTGGTGAGGCTTGAGATGAAATGATTTTTATTTTATTAGTTAACATTAGAGCCTCTTATTTATTTTGTATGGCCTTTGAGCCTAAACTCATGAGATATTGGAAGTATAACTGAAGCTTAATTTAGTTTCTGCTACTAGTAATGAAACGAGTTGTTTGTTTTATTATGGTTTGTTCTATATCATCTCTATGATGATCTCCTTTCGAATATTCTATGCTAGCAGGAATATTCGAGAATGAGCCCTTACAAATATTTTTCAATTCCTGAGAATGGATTCATCAAAATCATTGTTATGAATATATGTTTGTTCTTGGTATGTTTGATTAGTTTGAACTAATAGAATACATGTAAATTAACACATAATAAAGTATCCAACCCATTTTATATAGACAAAAAAAGGAAGGAGTTTAATAAGTAATACCCCCATTGTCATCAATTCCATAAGAGTTAAATTATTGTGAAGGGATTTGGGACGATAGCATCGAATGAGCAATCTGGCACATTTTCTGTGACTTCTAGCAATGATAGGGTTGTATGCACTGTGCACCACTTAATATGTCGTAGTCAAACTTCATATACCTAAAAGAATCTAGGAAAAAGGACTTCTAGCAATGATAGGGTTGTATGCACTGTGCACCATTTAATATGTCGTAGTCAAACTTCATATACCTAAAAGGATCCAGGAAAAGGGTTTTTCTATTATCCTCTGCCTAAGATAATGTGTGTAAGTTTGAAGATAATAATTTGTTTAATTTGTTTTTGGCATTTGGTGAAATATTTAATTTTGCAAGATCTATAGGAAATTTAATATTTGGTGAAATCTTCTTTGTCTGTGGAAATTTATGCTTACGAGGTTGACAAGGACCTAATTGTATGTATGCTTTTCGAATTTCATTTCAAACATTAACATCATATTCTATAATTGGAATTCGTAATCCAGGATCTATAGGAAGTTGAGTAACATCAATTATATTATGACCTCTAACATTTATTTCAACATCTCTTTCATCATGAATTTCACTTTAATCCCGAGTAACATTATTTTCTACGCAAATATCACTTTCTTGTCGAACAATATTAGTTTCACTTTGATTCCCAGCAACATTAGATTTCTTTCTATTAGCATTTTGCTCTTTAATAGAAAATGAGGTTGTCTTTTTGAAAAATCTCTCCAAAACTGTTGACATTAAATTTAAATAAAGAAAAAACAATCAACATAATATATTATTAATTAATACAAATATTTAGAAGTTGAAAATAAAATATACTTATTTAAAAATAAAATATATTTTGTTGTACTTGAATAACATAAGACGTAACATTACCCATTTATTTACACTTGAATTGAATGATATAGTCGGGCCAATGTGTGTTTGATCAAAAAACCCTAACCCCACGGAATGTTATATGCCCTAAACCCTTGCCCTTTTATCCCTTTTCCTTCCAGTTTCCAATTCCATCGTCCCTGTCTGGGCTTCCACAAGGTACACACATATCTTCTCTCATTTTGCATCTCATATGCCTGTATTTGTAAATGTATGTGCCTTTTCTCTAATCAAAGTTCGCTTTGAAGATACTATTTGTTGTTGGATCTTGTCGCTCGTGCGGTTATGTCACTGAGTTCCTGCGTCTTTTATGAAGTTATTCTAATTTGGTGATTCGGTTTTTGTTGTTTGGATTTACTTTCAAAGCAACAAAAATTTGGGGGGGGGGGAAAGGGGTTTATGATGACTGATAAAGTGGATATACAACTGATCCAGGTCTTAAAGATTCATGGAACTTCATAAGAGTGCATAATACTTGGACCGTACTAATTTCATTGGGCCCAACCCAATGATAAGCCCATAGCCAGGTACTGGGCTCGGTCCCTAGGTCCCATCCCATCAACACCATGCTAAGATTTTTGCTCTCGCAACATGCCTCAACTGTCCCGAGATCGTTGGCTCCTAATCCACCTGCAATAACTAGTGATATGCAAGGGGTTCTCCCTTTCTTTCCTATATAAACTAGTCGACCACCAGTTAAGATATGTTCTTTTCAATCCTACAAAAATTTGATTATCTTGAGCTCTTACTTGAGCATTGGAGTGCTTGTAGGTGTCACCCCCCATTCCCCGTGTGGATCACCGTTGCCTTAAAACCTTCGTTCGATCACCCATTTGAACCAGAAGGAATATTTGGCACCCTCCATAGGGCCCAGTAAAGCTTGTTTGTCCCATAAACTCATCAAAGCATCCCAAACCATACCTTATAGTTATCCATGACCAGAACTAGAAGGCAGAACAACATGACCCCCAATCGAGAAAACAAAAACACCAATCCTCATCAATTAGAAAACCTTGCAACTATGGAGATCATTCTCCAAACCATTCAGCATCTTGAGAGCCAAGTCATTGAACTGGCCCGCGATCACTAAAGGAACCAGTGCAATGGGTGGGGCAACGACAACGAGGAAGCCAACAACCAACACCAACTAAAAGCAACCCATACCGTCGCTTCTTCTACGACTCTATACACCCTTGCCACCATTTTTTTGGAGTTTATCATATCTGTACCCCTGCCAGATTTTTTTCATCTCCCTGACACCCTGGAGTTATACGACAGAACCACCGATCCCCAAGAGCACCTAACTATGTTTAATTCCTTAATGTTGTTGAGCGAAGGCATTGATCCTATCATGTGCCGAGCATTCCCTAGCACCTTCAAGAAATCCTCCTTACTGTGGTTCTCCACCCTCAAACCAGATTCCCTTCATGACTTCTCCAACCTGCAACCCGCTTCCTCACCCATTTCTCCACCAGCCGAGCTCATCACAAGACCTCGGCCGACCTCATCAACCTGAAGCAGGGTGAAAATGAGCCGTTATGGGCTTTCTTTTAAATCGGTTCAATCAGGAGGCCATCTAGATCCGAGACCTCAACCCTATAGTCTCCCTACACACCATCATTGTAGGATTAAAGTTGGGCCCTTTACCGACTCCCTGACAAGGAAGCCTCCCACCAACATCAGACTACAGGCAGCAGGTTACATAAATATAGAGATGGTCTCGGCCATTAGATGTAGGGACTCTCAATCAAGAGCTCAGCCCTAGGCGAGCCAATGGACAGGGCCATCGGTTGAACATCAACACTGACCGGATATGGACTTCGGTTAAAGAAGAGAAAGTAGAAAAAAGCAAGACGAGAAAATGAGGGAATGCAAGCGGGCGCCCGAACCCCCTGGTTGAGATACAACACATACACCCCATTAACGGCCAGGAGAAATCAGATCCTCCAAGAAGTTTATAACTCGGGGATCATTCCACTCCCTGACAATTGAGGATAGTAGAACCCTGGCGCCCACATCAATACAAGTAAGCGTTGTGACTTCCACCGAATGTATAGTAACATAACCAAGGAGTGTGCTGTGCTGAAAGACCAGATTGAGTGGCTATTCAGACAAGGTTACATTAGCCGGTGTGTCTACATAAGAAGAAATCAGAGCAAGGAGTTGCGAAGAGACCAGGGTCAAAGAAGGAGCCCGTAGCCCATAGAGGAGGCTAGGAATAGAAGAGGGCTAGGATGATAAGGCGGCTCTCACTAATCAGATAAAGGGAGTTATAGACACCATTTCTAGAGGCTTTGCAGGGGGAGGAGACTCTAGCTCAGCAAGAAAGCCACATCTTAGGGTGAAGGTGTTAGTTAGCAGCACCGAATAGAAAAGGATGGCCCAACACCCGATGATCTCTTTCACCGATAGGGATTTCGAGAGAATCAACCAAAACTTAGACTATCCCATGGTGATATTCGCCATGGCCGCCAACTACGTTATCAAGAAGGTACTCCTCTACCAAGGAAATTCGGCCGACATATTGTTCCTATCGACCTTAAAGAGGCTGAAAATCCTCAAATAAAATCTTAAACAATTTTATGGGAGTTTGGTTAGCTTTTATGGGGAACAAGTACACGTCAAGGGATACATCAAGTTGCTGACCACATTTGGGATAAATCCTCTCTTCAGGACCATCAGCGTCAAATATTTGGTTGTTGATTGCCAGACTCCATACAATACCCTACTCGACTGCCCATTCCTCAATGCTCTAGGTGCAGTCGTCTCCACTCCTCATCTGGCGATGAAGTTCTTAATATCTTCCACCGAGGTAGGAGTTGTCCATGCCGATTAGAAAGAAGCTCGCAAATGTTACAATATAGCCTGAGGGTCCAAACTCTTAAACCTAACAGAGGCACTGACTGTAATATCTCGAGAGCCCAAGGTCAGATCTAAGAATGGACTCTAGAGAAGCTAGTATATATATCGAGGATATTAAGGAAGGAAACAACACTAGCTGGATACATTCTGGGATGAATGTGGATAAAGAACTCCTAGGTTAAGCATGCTTGAGGTAGGGTAGCTCAAGGATGGGTGACCCCTGAGAAGTTCGAGTAGGCCCATTAGGGTAAGTTGATTTGGTCATTCTTATCACTCGACACGGGATGTTAAAGGTGGTTAGGTCCAAGAAAGGACTTTAGAGAAGCTAGTATATATATCGAGGATAGTAAGAAAGAAAAGTTTGCTATTTTGTTACTTGATTTACTTTTTGCTTTAATTTCTTTGTAATCACTTCTTAATAACAAAATTTGTAAAAGGATGCAACATTTAACCAATAAATAAATAAATTCCACATCACATTGAATTTCTGGACAATTGGGGAGTAGTTAAAGTGTCACTTTACAAATGTAGAGCTAGATATACAATCTTCAATCCAGCAAGTAGTCGAATAGTTTAAAAATTATTGGTCTATATATTCATTAGGGTGGTTAAGATTTAAATATGGCATAGATTTTAGTTATGAAAAAGTCATTAGGATTAGTGTACAATATTTGAGATTTGTTTCTGTGACGTAGTAATAGAACTAGATTCGTTCAAGATAAGTGGTCATACTATGTAATTATTTTAATAAATAATAGAAAATGTAGTGAAAAGAGGGCTAAAATCTACTAAATCTCTTTAATGTTTATAAGTTGGGGGCACTTAATTTTTATATAATTTTATTTTTGATAGAGAACCCCTTGGACATTGATTCTCGACCACCTAAAGTTGTTTGTATGCTTGAAATAAAAAAATTTGAACCCTTAAAATGTCTTGTCCAAAACGACATCCTATTCCCATACAATAAAAGGCTAACATTCAAATTTGTCAACATTATAGCTTCTTCCTAGGCTAATTAGCCATGTCTCAATGCTTGATCAACCCTTCCTAGTTGCAATTCATATATGCAATGGGTCCCTAGTGGATTCCAATATATAATTTCATTAAAAATGAAAATAATATGTATAAAAATGAGGCATTGGGTATAAGGTTTTGTTCAAAAATTTATCAAAATAAGCATGTTGGACCATCAGGGCCCAATCTGGTCCCTCTTTCTCAGCCCAGTCTAGCCCCTCCCTCTTAGCCCAATCTAACCCCTCTCTCATGGCCCAATCTTGGCCCTACACCAGCCTGCAGCAACATCATTGCAATCTCTACTGGGTATCCGCACACCCATTCCAGATCTCATCCTCATTAATGACGGATCCCATCCACATTAATGAGGGTCCCGTCAACACCATACTACCACCTAGGAACCTCCACCTGCGTCGGATACTCAATCACATCACTTGCAAACACACGACACATGCATACATGAGAACATCTCATTCTCCTATATCAACCAGCTCTTTAAAGAGCTAAGGTATATTCTGCCTTTTGACCTACTGATACATCGCCATTTTTTTACTCTCTTACTCGAGCGTCGGAGTGCTTGTAAGTGTTAGTCGCCCCTTGGACTAACTCATTGCCGAAGCCCACTCCCTACCGTTGCGATCTCATCTCCGATTGCTTTCTTTAGTCAAGAAGGAACATTTGGCGCCCATCGTGGGGCCCAATAAAACTTACCTACCCAATAATCTCACTAGAGCCTTTCAAGCCAACCCTATCACATTACCATGGTGCAAACTAGAAGCACCCCTGCCTAAGAGCCAAACAACACCTACCACCAACCAGGCACCCACGCTCCTACTCACGCTAGCCTACCCCTAGCCAATCAAATAGCCGAGGTAATTTACACCATTTCTGAAGGTTTTATGGGCAGAGAGTCAAGCTCGACGTAAGAACAACACCTTCGCACAATAATGTCAATAAACAATACCGAGAAGAAGCCGAGAAGAATGGCCCAACGCCCCATGATCTGCTTCATGGACAAGGACTTCGAAGGCATTGATCAGAACCTTGATGATCCCGTGGTAATCTCGATCATCATCGTAAGCTTTTTGGTAAAGAAAGTCCTTGTGGACCAAGGCAACTCGGCCGACCTATTATACTTGCCAACTCTAAGAAAGATGGGTGTCACTTTACAAATGTAGAGTTAGATATACAATCTTCAATCCACCAAGTAGTCAAATAGTTTAAAAATTATTGGTCTATATATTCATTAGGGTCGTTAAGATTTAAACATGGCATAGATTTTAGTTATGAAAAAGTCACTAGGATTAGTGTACAATATTTGAGGTTTGTTTTTGTGACGTAGTAATAGAACTAGATTCGTTCAAGATAAGTGGTCATACTATGTAATTATTTTAATAAATAATAGAAAATGTAGTTAAAAGAGGGCTAAAATCTACTAAATCTCTTTAATGTTTATAAGTTGGGGGCACTTAA
Organism: Diospyros lotus; assembly: GCF_014633365.1. Classification (NCBI taxonomy): domain Eukaryota; kingdom Viridiplantae; phylum Streptophyta; class Magnoliopsida; order Ericales; family Ebenaceae; genus Diospyros; species Diospyros lotus. The sequence continues at coordinate 1,753,932 of NC_068347.1, read as the reverse complement.
TTTTTATATAATTTTATTTTTCATAGATAACCCCTTGGACATTGATTCTCAGCCACCTAAAGTTGTTTGTATGCTTGAAATAAAAAATTTTGAACCCTTAAAATGTCTTGTCCAAAACGACATCCTATTCCCATATAATAAAAGGCTAACATTCAAATTTGTCAACATTGTAGCTTCTTCCCATGCTAATTACCCATGTCCCAATGCTTGATCAACCCTTCCTAGTTGCAATTCATATATGCAATGGGTCCCTAGTGGATTCCAACATATAATTTCATTTAAAATGAAAATAATATGTATAAAATTAAGGCATTGGGTATAAGGTTTTGTTCAAAAATTTATCAAAATAAGCATGTTAAATCGTCTGGGCCCAATCTGGTCCTTCCCTCTTGGCCCAGTCTGGCTCATCCCTCATGACCCAATATGGCCCTCCTTCTCGGCCCAATTTTGCCCCTCCTTCTCGGCTTAGTCTGGCCCATCCCTCATGGGCCAATCTCGGCCCAATCTCAACCCCATCCTGACCTTGCGCCAGCCTGCAGCAACATCATTGCAGCCTCTACTGGGTATCTGACCTACTGATACGTTGTCTTTTCCTTACTCCTTTGCTCACTCGAGTGTTGGAGTGCTTGCAGGTGCTAGTCGTCCCCCAAACGGATCCGTCGCCAGAGCCCGCTCCCAACCATTGCGATCCCATCTCTGACTGCTCCCTTTGGTCATGAAGGAACATCTGGCGCCCACCATAGGGCCCGGTAAAACTTACCTACCCCATAATCTCACTAGAGCCTTTCAAGCCAACCCTATCACCTTACCATGGTGTAAACTAGAAATGCCGATGCCCAAGAGCCAAATGACACCTACCACCACCCAACCACCCATGCCCCTACTCACGCCTGCCCATCCCCGGCCAATCAAATAGCCGAGGTCATTGACACCATTTCTAGAGGTTTTATAGGAAAAGAGTCGAGCTCAAAGCAAGAACGAAACCTCTGCACAGTAATGTCAATAGACAATACTGAGAAGAAGCCGAGAAGAATGGCCCGACACCCCATGATTTGCTTCATGGACAAGGACTTCGAAGGCATTGATCAGAACCTCGATGATCCCGTGGTAATCTTGGTCGTCGTCGCAAGCTTTTTGGTAAAGAAAGTCCTTGTGAACCAAGGTAGCTCAGCCAACCTATTATACCTATCAACTCTAAGAAATATGGTTATTCTCGAAAAGGAGTTAAGGCCATTCCACGGGAAACCTGATTAGATTTTCTAGAGAGTGAATAGGCGTCAAAGGTTACATTGATCTGCTAACTTCATTTGGGACCTCCCCTTGTCAAAACAATCACCATCTGGTACCTGGTCGTGGATTGCCAGACACTATACAACGAGCTCCTCGGTCGACCCACTCAAACCTTAGGCGCAATAGTATCCACCCCCCACCCAGCCATGAAGTTCTTAGTGTTAGACACCAAGGTTAGGGTCATTCATGCTAACCAAAAGGAGGCTTGACAGTACTACCATGATAGCCTCAAAGCCCGGAGTCTCGAGCCCAGCAAGGGCGACAAGAGAAACGAAGCTCCCGGTAGTGGCAACCAAGCAGTAGGCATCAACAGCCAGAGCCCACATCACCATGTGTATGCAGCCGAATTGGACCCATGAAGTGAACTCTCGAATAGGCATCCCCAGCCCACAGAAGAACTTCATCTTGTAAACTTGGGTCCTCCCCCAGAATAGGTCGTCCATATTGGTTCTATATTGTTAGGTGAACTAAGAGAAAGGCTCATCAACCTACTCCGGCAGAACACTGACCTTTTTGCTTGGACACCGGCTGACATGCCCGGGATAGATCCGCTCATCATCTGCCATAGGCTGGCACTAGATCCGTAGGCCAGACCCGTCGCTTAGACAAAAAAAAGACTGGAAGAAGAAAGACGATACACGACTATTGAAGAAACGATAAAACTCTTGAAAATCGAGTTCATCAGAGAAGTCTCATACACAACATGGCTTGCCAACATGGTCATGGTAAAAAAATCCTCAGGCAAATGGAAAATGTGCGTCGACTTCACCAACCTAAATAGGGCACGCCCAAAGGATTCATACTTGCTACCCAGCATCGTCTGGCTTGTAGATGCAACCTCCGGATATAGGTACTTAAGCTTTATGGATGCTTACTCCAGTTATAACTAGATTCAGATGTACCCCAAAGACAAAGAGAAAATGATGTTCATCATAGAGAATGCCAATTTCTATTATCGGGTCATGCCATTAGGATTGAAGAATGTGGGTGCGACATATCAGCTGCTGATGAACAAGGTATTTGCCAAGTAGATCGGCAGGAATATTGAGGTCTATCTAGATGACATGGTGGCAAAGACTTCAGAAAAAACAGGACTACTGCTTGGACCTAGCCAAAATTTTTAGCTAACTTCAACAACACAACATAAGGCTTAACCCTGACAAATGCGCCTTCAGGGTGCAAGGCAGCAAGTTTATGGGCTTCATATTTACCAGTCGAGGAATTGAGGCCAACCTCGATAAATGTGAAGCCATCCTCACGATGAGTAGCCACGCCAACATAAAAGAGGTCCAGTAGCTAACAAGTCGGATAATAGCTTTATCCCATTTCCTTCCAAAATCGGCAGATTGAGAAAAGCCATTATTCAAATGCCTAAAAAAAAATAGTTGAATTCCAGTGGATGGAAAAGTGCGAAGCCGTTTTCCAAGAGCTGAAGACCTTCTTAGCAGCACCCCCTATTCTTTCAAGACCGAAGCCCGGGGAAGAACTCTCACTTTACCTCTCTATCACCAATAACACCCTCAGGGTGATATTAGTTAGGGAGGAAGGGAAGTCGCAATGGCCGATATACTTCATTAGCAAAACCTTTCAAGGAGCCGAGTTGTGTTACCAAAAGATCGAAAAGCTAACACTAGCACTGGTAATGGCAACTCGAAAACTCAGGCCATACTTCCAAAGCCATCAAATCACAGTCCAAACTGATCAACTGATCCAACAGGTGCTTCAGAAGTTGGAACTTTCAAGAAGAATGATCGCATGGTCAATCAAACTCTCCAAATTCGGCATACAGTACCAGCCCTGCAACCACATCAAGTCCCAGGTGCTTTTCGATTTCTGCGTTGAGCTTTCTCCCTCTAATCCGAGCCTAAAACCCATCCCCTGGATATTGTTCGTCAACGGAGCCTCTAACATTAAGGGAAGCGGGGCTAAGATAATTCTAGAAGGACCCAACAGGCTGACACTTAAACAGTCTCTTTGCTTCAACTTCAAAGCAACCAACAATCAAGCGGAGTATGAGTCTCTCATAGTCGGGTTAAACTTAGCAAAGAAAATGGGAGTATCCCAATTAATTGCCAAGAGTGACTCCTAGCTGGTAACTAACCAAGTCAATGGCGAATTCCAGACGAAAGAACTGCAGCTTGGCCGATACCTTAACAAGGTCAGAGCCTTAGCTAGATCCTTTGACTACTTCCAAATTGAATATATCCCCAGGGAGAAAAACACGTGAGCAAATCTACTCTCAAAGCTCACCAGCACCAAGAAACCTAGGAACAACCAGTCGATCATACAGGAGGACTTAGACTTACCCACTTTCGACCTTCCCGACATACAAGCAGTGGAAGCAACATCGGAATTCTAGAGAGCCCCCATCATCCAATTCCTACAAGAAGGGATGCTCTCTGCCAATATTGAAGAGTCCAAGAAGCTAAAAAGGTCAGATTGCACTACCAGAAAAATGCGTTTTTGCGACCGACTTAATCAATCGGTAATTAGCGACGGATTTACGACCGATTTTTAACATTTGTGACCGCATTATTTTCCGACTGATTCAGTGACGTAAACTTCAGTCGGTAATTATGCGGTTGATTTTAACCACAAAATTTGCGATCGAATTTTTTTCGACCGATTCAGCAACGGGAATTATCGTCGCTAATTGTGCGATTGATTTTGACCACAAATTTTGTGACTGAATGTTCGGTTGGTGGATTTTCAACCAACTTTGCCACCAAAATATGTCGGTCAGTAATTACGGACCGAATTTGCTATTGACTTTTCCTTCTGAATTATTTTTTTTTTTAAACATCAAATTAGTTGTTAAATCAAAATAAAGAAATTTATGAAAATAATAGTAATAAATAATATACGTTCATAAAAATAAAATAATTCAGTTGTTAAATAATTTATGATGATAATAAAATATTTTATTATATTGCATCAAATTAATATTTATTTTAAAATGATAATTATATTAAGTAATATTTTACATTATTACATAAAATATTAATTCATTATCATTTTTAGCTCCCCTACCCAAAAACATTATAAATAAATAAATAAAAGTGGGTTTAAATAATGTTCAAATCAAATGCAACAGATTTAAGGGTTAGCAACAGATTAAATTTTCAGCAAAAGTTTGCATTCTCTGTCTATATATATATATAAATTTATTATCAATTTATTTACACTCTGTGGAATAATTTTTGGCCAAAACACTTAGCAATAAATGTAATGACCCAAATTTATTTATTATTATTATTATTATTATTTATTAATTAATTAATTAAAAGGTGTTCCCAGCAACTTTTCTCGTTGCCCACCTCCATTTGCTCCAATTAGTTCTTAAGCTATTTTATGCAACCGATTGAGGCAGTGGGATTGTAGTGGATTTTAAGGGAGGCTGACCACGTGTTCGGTTGAGGATTTGAATGGAAGGAGGGTGAGGTTTGAGTGCTCGGCCGAGTGTGTGGAAGAAGAGGAAAGAAAAGAAGTTTTAGAAGCAATGAAAGAAAATAGAGAAGGTTGCAGGGGACGAGAGGAAGAAGAAAGTGAACAGTGAAGCTTTTGGGTTTTGTTGTCTTTAGGTGTCACAGGCAAGCTTCTTTTCCCTCTTTTTTTCCCCTTGGGTCTCAATTGTCTGATTGTGAATGTGTGCTTTGAGCAGTCCAGGTGGGTTACTGTGTGTTTATATATGTAACGGAGATATATATATATATATATATGAAGTGGCAGTGGGTTTCGGTGGCCATATATGTATGCATATCCAGTTTTTACAGCCTTCTTGCATGTGATCGTGAGGGGTATTGAGGGGTTTAAAGGTTGGGAATGGAAGCTTTGATAGGTTCGAGTGGCTACCATGGCCGTGTAGTGATATATATATATATATATCTTGAGCACAATGAGTACACTGTGAGTGTGTGTATTTGGCATTTGGGCCGTGAGTGCAACTCTGTGAGTGTGTGTGTGCAGTTCATAGGTGCAGTGAGTGTTTTGGAGTGTTGTGAGTGTGTGCTTATTAAAGCTAAAGAAGGTGTTGTGTGTGTGTGCTCACTGGGAAGTTTAAGATGATTAATGGGTGTGTTCGTTGGGTGTGTTCACTGGGTGTGTTTTGTTTTATATTAATATGGTTATAGTTATAGTTATTATTATTGTAAAGATAAGATTATTAGTAGTAAATAATTATTTTTCTTGTTAGTATAATAGCTTATACAAACTTTTAGCCTGGAGATGCTTTCGCTGGAGAAGGAATGTCACCCAAGTATGCATGTTTATATATATATAATATTGTAATTTATGTTAGAATTTGGAAGTGGCAGGCACGCCCTTGTGCTTTGGGGGAATATAAAATGTTTATATATATATATATATACATATATATGTGTAAGTATTGCTTAAAGTCTATAAGTACAACTTGTGGTATTTAAATAAATAATAATAATTATAGATAATATTAGTAAAGAACATGTAATGTTATTTCTATTATAATCTTTCTTTCTTAATAATAATAGTAGTAATAATGTTAGTAAATAATATGTATTGTGTGACATAATTCATTAAATTAAGGTATAATTTAACAGGACAATAGAGGTTATAAATGTATCCAGTGTTTCTTGGTTGTATTTCAGAGAGTTTGTTCACTCTCTACCTTTTAAATGGAATGAAGATAAGTACATTCGGGTTAAACACTAGCTAATGTCCATTGAGAACGAGGGTAAGTCTTGTAACACTGCTTTCCCTGCTCTAACCAATTAAATACAATGGTATTTTCAAACGCATGTCTTGTATGTGCGAGTCGGGTTTATGCATTTTGGGGTTGTCCATTTAATCTTGGGTGCTTGTCACACGACCATGATATTTATTTATTAGTTGTTAAGCATGAGCATTTACATTTGGTGTGTGCTTTACTAGTTGGGCGAGACTTGGCGGAATGGTTAGCTTATAGGGGTTTTGTATCCTGTTCGGCCTTCTACGCCACCCCTTACATGTTGCATTTGCATGAGTCTTGGCGCCAGTTTTGAGATATAGCTGTACGGTGTCGGGTTTTCCCAGACCGAGTTATTAGGGACGCCTCGACGTGCCTAGTTTTTATTTTGGACGCTTAGGCGTGCCAGCGAGTGTGGTAGCTCCCACTCGAGCGAGCTTTGGCTCATAGTTCAGAGATAGTTGCCTTCGTGGCAGTAGCAGGTTTGTTAACATGACTTGGATGCTAGTGCATTTCTTATTTAGGCCCCAAGATCCAGTATGTGAGCATTGTTACTTTTCAGTTAATACCTGGTTCATTTTATGAGCTTACATGGCATGTTATGCATGAGTTTTAGTTTGTTATGTACTTGAGAGGCAAGTGTACTCTTAGTGCCTATTCTTTGCACCTTCCTTTCTTTATGAGCTTCCTGAGTCATTTGGACTCACCTTGTTTCTCTTCATTCCAGGTAAAGGCAAGGACCCGGTCATGGGCGAGTCTAGTGGGTCCCGACTTCTAGGTTAGACGGTCTACAGGGCCATGCAAACCTAGTAGTTGTCAGCCTGGGGATTTCTTTTTGTATATTTTGTCGCTTCCAGACTGTATTTTCTTTAGTTTATTTGGGTTTGTATGGTTTATGTTTATTTTGTAGCCGGTGTGCTAGAGATATTTGTTATGCATGCTCGGGCTATGTAAGCCTAGAGGTTAGTTGATGTATAGTGGTTGAGGTTTTGTTATATATGCCGGGATGGCAAGTTTTCTCTATCAGTTTTCTTTTGGTATTTATCAGTGGCATGCATGAAAGGTTCTTCCAAATCAGGTTGTCTCTATTTTAGTAGGGCACTCGCTCTGATTCTTTGGGGACCTAGGTGGGGGACTTACAATAAATATAAGCTCATTATATTATATATAATATATAAATTTGGGTTTAACCCTAACTGGGCTTAATAGGCCTATTAAACCGTACCGGCTTGAATACAATATTATACATATAAAGGCGGGTTAAACACTGACCGGACTTAATAGGCTTATAAAACCTGTATCGGGTTAATACTATATTATGTATATAAAGGCCTGTTAAACCCTGATCGGGCTTAAACGGCCTATTAAACCCGTTACGGATATAATACCTCCGGGTTTCATGTGCCCATTAAACCCGGAACAAGTTTAACCTACCAAATCAGCCCGGAACAAATAAAATTGGGCCTGGAATGCACAAAAAACTTCATATTTGTTAATAAATACGTCATACACCAATTCAAGTTAATCAAATCAAAATCACAAATCATTTTGTACATGCATAGTTCATCCACATGCATGTGTACAAAAATCAGCATTTTGGACAAGAGCTCGCTATATATTTTGATTAGATATTAGCATAATATACATTTTACATATGAACAAATTACATATACCAACTACACTGCTATACCTATACAAAAACACATTAACAAATTACGAATTACATATACAAATTACAAATTATAATATAATGTTCTTATAGTTAATGATGAATATTAATTCAAGTGTTATTTTGATTTATGCATAAAATTTTGATAGTTTACCATATGAGTTTTTGATACAAATTTTTTTAAATTTAATAGCGCAATTAAACTTGGGCCAGGTGTAATTGCAAAATTATACCCGAACCAGGTTTAATTGTCAAATTAAACCTGGGCTAGGTTTAATTGCAAAATTATACTCGGGCCAGATTTAATTGCCAAATTATACCCGAGCCACGTTTAATTGCCAAATTAAACCCGGTTCACCTTTCCATGCATAATATTTTCCGACAGATTCGTGACGGATTTTCGGTTGGTAAAATTTCTACTATTTATCTGTTTTAAAAATTGACTAATTAATTAGAGACTAAAAATTTGTCGTTAATTTCAGTCGCAAAATACTATTAGGATATATCGGTTGCTAATTTGGTATTAAATGAATTTCATTAGTTTAGTGACAGAAATATAATCCGTCGCTAACTCGGTCAATATTTTTGCGACCGACATGACATTCCGTCAGTAAAAATACCAACGAGTTATTTTTCGACCGACACATTCGGTCAAAAATTCTGTTGCGAAATTAGTATTCTGTCAGAAAATCTATCGCAAATGGGATTTTTTCTTGTAGTGTTGCTACTTTACCTTACTTGGGGACCAACTGTATAGGAGAGGCTATTCCACACCACTCCTCAAGTGTGTCAACTTCGATGAGTTCGCATACATCATGATTGAGGTACACGAAAGGGATTGTGGAGGCCACCTTGGTGGGCGATCCCTGGCAGCAAAGGTACTAAGAGCTGGATACTATTGGCCAACAATGAAGAGCGACTACCTAGCCTATGTAAAACGTTGCGATAAGTGCTAGCGCTTTGCAAATGCACATCATTCCCTACCAGAGGAGCTCCACAATCTCGACAGCCCCTAGCCATTTTACAAATGAGGGATAAACATCCTCGGGCCCTTCCCAACTGTGGCATGAGAACTCAAGTTCATGGTGGTAGCAGTCGATTACTTCACCAAATGGATCTGAGCCCCTAGCTACTACTTGTTGGGATTACATAAATCTTATCATATGCATAGCAGAATAAAATTTAGATGGTAGGGATCCCGTTTCTTAGAAAATATGGTTTAAGAAATTGAAAGTAAAAACGAAAGGTTACCTCTTTGATAAAATCCAATTTCACCGTTAGGTTTCTCGCCATATAATCCTCCAAGTGTAGAATGTCGAGTCGGTCCACCCGAAACCACTTCTATCCAAGAATATCAAGAGAAATAGAAGTGGAAGAAATTTTTCTCAAAAATTTCTAACTCATTTTATTGGATTCACACACAATTCTTCAAAACTCTCTCAACACTCAAAATGTTTCAAGAGAAGGAAATGAAGGGTTAATGGAGTTATTTATAGAGTTACATTAACCTTACTCCTTTAATGGGTTGGGCTTCCAAAGCCCATTTCATTTAATACTATTAGGTCAAGTCCAATCCGATGGTGTTTATTTGAATGCAATCCAATAGTGCCATTAGGCTAAGCCTAATGTGCTAGCAAAAGGCCTAATCCAATTAATGATTAAATAATTATATTCACAATATAATCATTTAATTATTCTTATTTATCTAATAAATAAATGCACTATATATGAGATCATGGTCAGTAGGTCGAATCTCTTAATCTCATCATATGACCAAATCCAAAATCAATCTTGACTAATTAAGACACAACCCTTATGGAACAAATTCCATCGTCATATTACCACGGCCAAAGATTTATCGTCAAGTGATTATTGAATCGCATAGGATATCTTCCTAAAAAAATCTCGAGGTAATAGATTCCAAATCTGATGCACACATACCTCATGTATCACTGAATTAGGCACATAGATACATATGATTATTCTTGATTAGAACAACCAAATAATATTGTTGATATCGTAATCCACTAATACATAGATATCCATGTCATCTCAGGTCTAAGGACTAGTTGCACATCCGCAACTAACATTGAATCATTGACCCGTGAGAAATAACCCACGTGATTCAATGTTAACAGTCCTGTTCATTGAACTCATTCTTGTAACGAGCACCCACTCATTTTCCTTCTATATCTCATACAGAATGGCACGAGACTCACCAACCTTATCTTTTAGTATCTCATACTAAACAAGGAAGAAGATGATGTGCTGGCATTTATGAGTTGCTATTATCTAGATTAGGAACTCTACAGCCATAAACTTGTTTATAGCATAACGAATTGCAGATTATTCGTAACTCGTATTCTTAACAATTAAGAATGGTGTTCACTCTCTATTATACTAATGAATATATGTTTTATAATTTAAACCATATTGCAATTAAATAAAAACATAAACTTGCCACTTAAATAATATTTAAAGAATTACAAAATCGAGTCATTTTGTGTCACTAGAATTGGTCTTTAGGGCTCATATCTAACACTATCACCGTCGAAAGAATTCGAAGAGTCATTAGGAAGAATATCACCTATCGATATGACCTCCCTAGAGTGTTGAGCTCAAAAAATGGCACCTAGTTCACCAACAACAAGCTCTAGGACTTCTACCAAGAGCTCGACATCTGCTAGGTCTTCACCTAGGTCGAGCACCCTCAGACCAATGGCCAAGCAGAAGCTGCCAACAAAGTTATCTTGGCTGGCCTAAAATGACGACTCGATGGCACCAAGGGTGTATAGCCATAAGAACTCCCCATAGTGTTGTGGTCTTACCATACCACAGCCCAGACCTCAACCAAGGAAATTCCCTTTTGACTAACTTATGGGTCAGAGGCCATGATCCCAATCGAAGTTGAGGAACCTAGCCCCAAGCGATAACATTTTCGAGAAGACACTAACAATGAAGAACAACGAGTCGACCTCAATCTTATCTAGGAAATTCGAGATCGGGCCCAAATTCAGGAGCAGGTTGCTAAGCAAAGAGCGGCTAAAAAATACAACAAAAAGGTTAAACCCAGACGATTTCAAGAGGGGGACCTGGTCCTACAAAAGATTGAAGGCACAAGAAAATAACTCACACAAGGAAAGCTTGATGCCAACTGGGAAAGCCCTTACCGAGTCACCAACAACCTCAGGAAAAGAGCTTACCACTTGGCCGAACTCTCAAGAAGACCCCTAACCAGATGATGAAATGTGGCCAGCCTGCGAAAATATTATAGCTAAGCAACTATTTCCTTGTATCATACAAATAAATATGCTTCCCTTAAAGATAGATCTCTTTATTTTATCACAGATCTTGAGTTACCTCGGTCTCCTACCTTTGGCTTCAAGTAATCTCGATCTCTCTCCAACAAATCTTTGTAACAAACAAGTACTTGTGGATCTCGAGTAACCTGGACCTCTCTCCAACAAAGCTTTGTAACAAACAAGCATTAGCGGACCTCGAGTCACCTCGGTTTGCTCCCTTGGGCCTCGAGTAACCTTGGCCTCTCTCCAACAAAGCTTTATAATAAACAAACACTGACGTACCTCGAGTTACCTTGGTTTGCTGCCTTTAGCCTCAAGTAACCCCGGCTTCTCTCCAACAAAGCTTTGTAACAAACAAGCAGCGGTGCACCTCGAGTTACCTCAGTCTGCTACCTTTGGCCTCGAGTAACCTTGGCCTCTCTCTAACAAAGCTTTGTAACAAACAAGCATCGGCGGACCTCGAGTTACCTCGGTCTGCTGCATTTAGCCTCAAGTAACCTCAGCCTTTCTCCAACAAAGCTTTGTAACAAACAAGCATCGGCGGACCTCGAGTTACCTCGGTCTGCTGCATTTGGCCTCAAGTAACCTCAGCCTTTCTCCAACAAAGCTTTGTAACAAACAAGCATCGGTCAATCCGCCCTAAGGCGCCCAGGTCTACCTCGACGGGTGGACCTCGAGGAATTCTCTCGTCCAAGCTATGCCTTGTACCAAACAGGCACCGACAGACCTCATGTCTTCTCAGTCTCCCCTCAATGGACCTCAAGTCATCTTAGTCCAATCCTAATAGAGAAAGCTCCAAGGTAGTAGGGTACTTTCCCCTTCTTATTACACTACAAGAAATTTAGGATATTGTGACAAAAATAATTGTGATGGATTAAATTTGGAAGAGATTTTAGAAGAAAATCAAGAAGACAAAGTTGATCAGCCTATTGAAGTAAGGCTTTATTTTGAGACACATCGTAAAAGTGATGGTACTGGGACCCACTCACAAACTCAAGAAAACTATGTAAGTTCATTTTATTGATTTTTAATGATATATTATTTTAACTATTAATTTATATCAATTTTTACACTTGAATTAATTTTTATTTTTATTTTTATTTTTATAGGAGCAAATGAATGCTCTTTGGGTCAAAGCAATGGAGGATGGTATTGAAATGACTGGGCGCCAGATTCTTGAAAAAGTTTTGAAGCCAAAATCTGGATATATTCATAGACTTGGTTATGGGGTGAAACCAAGTAAATCTAGAGAATTGGAACTAGAAGCTCTTTTAGAAATTGAAAAGATTGAATCTGAAAAGTGAAATACTGAATTAAGAGAGCAAATACAAAGCCAACAAATCAAAATAAGCAGCTTACAAGAATCCTATGATCAATTTAAATTTTTGATTAATGAGTTAAGGCGTGAACGAAGTAGTGAAGTGAATACATCTGCTTCTTTTCATGAAGGTAAATATATAATTTAATTATTAATTAGGTGCTTTATTCAATTCAAATTCATTTAATTTTTATTTATTCTAATAATTTTCTTTTTGATAGACTGAAATTGTGGAACAACAAGAGGAATTATGGAGCAACAAGTAGATGAAGATCAAGGATGCTTAGTGCCAAGTAATTTTATTTAATTTTTATGTTTCAAGAGTGAAAGTGGTATTTTTTTGGAGCATTGTTTTTATTTTAGAAACGATGACTTTCCATATATGAAGTTTTTTTTTATTTGTATTGTTGATTTTATTTATTATATTTAGCATTGTTGACTTTATTCTATTTCAAGCTTTTTTTTAATTTTTTATTTGATATATAGATAAATAAGATATGTCTTAAAAATAATTCCATTAATATGACTTTTATCACTAAAAATAATTTAAATAAAGAAAAAAATTTGTCACTGCTTGTTATTATTATAGTTACAACAAATGGAATTTTTTTTATCGCAATTAGATTATTGAACAATGATTTTATATTTTCAAATTTTGAAAAAAATCACATTTTTCAAAAAATTCCTAACTTTTACCATTTTTTTGACAAAAAAAATCAATTTTTATAATTATTGATGTAAATAATTTTGTCACCATTGAGAATATGAAAAAAAAAAATTGTCACCCTTTAATAATGTTGATGAAAATATATTTTTTTCTATTTATTATTTTGGGAAAAGAATAATTTCATCAATGTTAATATTTTCTTACAAAAATAATTTATCACTTTTACTAATTATTGACATAAATATTTTTCTCACTATTAGGACATTGAGAATATGACGAAAGTATTTATCACCCTTTGATAATTCTAACAAAAATATTTTTGTCACATTTTTTGATTTTGTGACAAAATAATTTTATTAGTATTAATATTTCATTACTAAATAAATTCGTCACTTATGTGAATTATTGACACAAATATTTGTCATTATTGAAACATTGAGAATATGACAAAAATATTTTTCACCCTTTTATAATTTTGACAAAAATATTTTTGTCACATTTTTTGATTTTATGAAATACAATTTCATCAATATTAATATTTTCTTACTAAAAAAATTTGCCACCTCAACTAATTACAAACAAAAATATTTTTGTCACTAGTGAATAATTTTGAGAAATTTATTGTCACTATTTCTATTTTATCAAAAAAATATTTGTCACAATATTAGATAATTGATAAAATTAATTTTATCAAATTAAAAATTATGTCAAATAAGTTTTGTAACTATTTAAATTGTGACAAAATATTTTTTAATTTTATGACAAAATAATTTCATTAGTATTAATATTTTCTTATTAAAGAAATTTGTCACTTGTGTGAATTATTAACAAAAATATTTTTGTCATTATTGGGCCATTGAGAATTTGACAAAAGTATTTGTCACCCTTTCATAATTTTGACAAAAAAAAATTTGTCACGTTTCTAATTTTGTGAAAAACATTTTCATCAATATTAATATTTTCTTATCAAAAAAAAAATTATCACCTATACTAATTACTGACACAAATATTTTTGTCACTATTGGGACATTAACAAAAATATTTTGTCACTATTGAATAATTTTGAGAGATTTATTTTGTCACTATTTCTATTTTATCAAAAAATTATTTGTCACAATATTAAATAATTGACAAAATTAATTTTATCACATTAAAAATTTTGTCACTATTTAAATTGTGACAAAATATTTTTTGTCACAAGATACATTTTGTCACAATAAAACATAACATTTTTATCTAAAATTTGTATTTATTGTGACTAAATAGCACCTATTGTGACAAAAAATTTTCTTTTACAACAAAATAATTTGTCATAATAAGTTGATTTAAGTGACAAAATATTTTTTGTCGCAACAGAACTGTTGATATTATGACAAAATTTAATTTTGTCACAATATACTTATTAAGACAAGCTTGTTGTGACTAACATGATGACAAATATTTTTGTCACAACAAGTATGTTGTGACAATTTTCATACTTATTGTGACAAAATATTTTATCACAATAAGCCTAATTTCTTATAGTGAATTACTTAAACGGGCCTGGGTATATACAAATGCTAGCAAACCAAGAGCCCTCTCAGTCTTGCCAAGCCATGCCCTAGAACAGACAGGTCCGGCAACCTTGATTTATTCGGTATTCACCACAACCAAAGTGCCCAAATGTGAAATAAAGAAAGCACAAGCTACAAGGTACTTGAAAGAAATTCTCATTTTATTACTTCATTTCATTAGAACATACAACGACGATATGTTTTAAATTGTCAAGTTACAATTCTACAAAATACAAGTCTTAACACAACAAGACCAACGCAACTAATCAAATCTTAACACAACAAGGCCGACACAACTGTAGAACATCCCCCTTTTATAGGTACAACCAACATGATCTCGGAAACAAAGGGGCTCAAGACATCGCTCAGTTGCGCCCCAGCTATTGAACGCTCACCCTCTACAAAGCCCCTCACAGCTTCCTTCAACACATCGGTTTCCCAGGATGAGCCGCCGAAAGTTAAAGTTGATAACTTGGCCAACACTAGAGTCGATAACTCGGGGCAAATATAGACTAGAAGTCCCCTCGGCTGCAGCCTAGCTAAACGACACCTCCGCAACCCACACCTTAGTGATGTAAATCCACATGAGAAAAGGCATAAGCAAGAACTCCTGAGTGAGGTCTAAGAAATGTGACAACACTAGCATGATGGTCGCAGATCCCAAGGAGCCCAAAATTTTAGGGAAGGGAGAAGAGTAAAGGAGATAGAGGGTGAAATTCTCAAGGCTAAGGAGTAAGCCAACCCTCGTATCGCAACAACCCAAAATCGCCAACCCACATATTGCAACCACCCAAAACCACCAATCACGACTAACTCTGGCCACCGGCGCATCACCAGAATCAGCAACATCGCCCCCGGAAACCCTACTATGGACAGGTAGAACCTCGACTCGGTTCGACATTACTGACCATCAGGACCCTTCTCATGCCAGGCCATCTCCTCGAAAATGGTAGGCTCTCTAAAGCCAAGGCCTGGAGCCGTGGTGGCAATGACTATAGTAAAGGGTTGCGTAGTTGGAACAACCTACACCGGCGCAGCTAGGGCCTTCCCAGCTACTTTGTCGGACAGCACGGAGTCCAACGCCAGCATAACTAAAGCCTTCCCAGCTGCTTTATCTGTCGCGACGGAGCCTGACACAGCTTTATTTTCCTCCTTACAGAGGATCTCCAACTCTTCCCTTATATCCTTCTTACGAAACATGGATGCCATTCTCCCTACGAAAAGGAATATGCAGATCAGGGGGAGGGGAGCTACCCAAACCAAGCAGTTTGAAGAGCGCGAACCAAAAACACAACCTCAACTAGAAGCCTAAAAAATGCCAAGAGTTCAAAAAATTGTAAGAAACTGAAGAAACCCTGGCCCCAAAAGGATCCTTATAAAGATCGTTGAACAACACTTACGACACATCTAGGGTAAAAAACCATCCGTCGCAGATCCACTACTTTGAAATCGCCACATGTCACACATTTAAAGGATTATCAGTAACCACCTATGACACCCCACCTTCCCGGGCATAACACCTCAAATCTCGAAACCATGTGCGCCACGCGCACCACGAATCAAAGTCTAAAGAGAAATGCTTTGCCGCAGAAAGCTAAGCGGGTTCTAGATGCCTTTAGAACCAGCATCTGTTCAAATGAGGCCATGCGTCAACTCGGTCATCCATCTCGGCCAGGTTCTAACACTACAAGAAAAATGTATTTTAGCAACGGAATTTAGTGACAGAATTATTCCATCACTAATTAGCGAATAGCGACGAAATTTTCGTCGCTAATTTTTTTAAATATTTTTAAAATTTAGTGACGGAATTACCGACGAAAACCCCGACACTAAATTTAGCGACAGAAATTTCGTTGCTAAAAATAAAAAATATTAAATAAAAAATTAAAATTTAGCGATGGGACCAACCCCGTCGTAAAAAAATAAAACAAAAATAAAAATTTAGATAAAATAATTCAAAATTTAGGGACGGGCTCAACTCGTTGCTAAAAAATAAAAAAAATTAAATTAAAATTTAGTGACGGGGTGAAGCCATTGCTAAAAAATAAAAAATAAATAAATAAGAAAATTAAATTTAGCGACGGGAAAAGCCCCGTTGTTAAAAAATTAAAAAAAAATAAATTAATTAAAATTTAGCGATGGGACCAATCCCGTCGCTAAAAAATAAAAAATAAATAAATAAAATTTGGCGACGGGCAAAACCCCGTCGCTACAAAATAAAAAAAATAAATTAGTTAATTAAAATTTAACGAAGGGGTCAACCCGTCACTAAAAAATAAAAATAATTAATTAATTAATTAAAATTTAGCGATGGGGCCAATCCCGTCGCTAAAAAATAAAAATTAATTAATTAAAATTTAGCGACAGGTTCAACCCCGTCACTAAAAAATAAAAATAAATTAATTAATTAATTAAAATTTAACGATAGGTTCAACTCCGTCGCTAAAAAATATAAATTAAAAAAAATTAAAATTTAGGGACGGGTCAACCCCGTCGCTAAAAAATAAATAAATAAATAAATCAAAATATAGCGACCCTGTCGCTAAAAAAATAAAAAAAATTAAGTAAAAATTAAAAATTTAATTAAAAATTTTACATTTAAACATATCATAATAATTTTTACTAACATTAATATTAGTAAAAATTAAATTAATAATTTTTAAATATATTACAAATTAAAATTAAAATAAAAACATAATTTTCAATGCTAATATAATAATTAATAAATTTTTATTTGAATTAATAATGAAATAAAATTAAAATTAATATTCATTTCCCTTTACTAACATTAATATTAAAATTAATATTATTAAATAAGTTTAAGAAATTTTGGTGTATAAATATAATTCTGAAATATTTGGAAGAGAATACTATAAATATATTTTATGTATAACAATAAATAAGAAGACTTCTAGATCGGCTGGCTGGCGCACAAAACTTGGTTATGAGAGGTTGGGGGGTTCAAATCCAGTAGAAAGCTTAAGAATAATAGTTGGGGGAGTAATATCCCAACATTGCCACGTGGCGCACATAAGGGAGGTCGCGGGGCCTTGCGAGCGTTGAATTTTGAAATTTGGGGTTGAATTTAGTGACGGAATTAGCGACGGGTTAACCCCGTTACTAAAAAATAAAAAAAATTAAATAAAAAGAAATTTAAATTTAGCGACGGGCTCACACCCTTCGCTAAAAAATAAAAATTAAATTAAATAAAAAAATTAAAATTTAACGACAGGATCAACCCCATCGCTAAAAAATAAAAAAAATTAAATAAAATAATTCAAATTTAGCGACGGGTCAACCCCATCGCTAATTCCGTCGTTAATCAGCGACGGGTACAACCCAAGTCGCTGATTCCATCACTAAAAAATACCCGTCGCTAATCTCGTCACTAAATTTTAGCATTGCCTTTTTTAACGACGGAAAAATACTCGTCACTAAATCCGTTGCTAAAAAATTTAGCGACAGAATTTTTCGTCGCTAAAACGCTGATTTTTTGTAGTGTAATGACAATCCAACTCTCCAAAACTAGCGTATGCAGCAAATCATCCAAACTTTCCTTTTCTAGCTCGAATGTTGTAGCGACCCGTAAATAGCAAATTAATTTAATTATTGAGTTATTGTGTTAATCTAAATTAAAAGGAATATTAAAATAATTTGTTCTTATAAATAATAATAGATTATGTGATTTTAAGAAAATAAGAAATTAAGGTAATTAATTAATTATTTTAGAATATTTCTGGAATAAAAAAAAAATTGAAATAAATTAAATTGTGGAATTTTTATAAGTTCCGGGCATTCGTGTAAATAATTAAGGGGGGGAGTGTGTATTTTGAAAGTTGGAGGGGGCTGGTGCGATTTCAGAAAAGGGACCGAAGACCCCTTTAAATTTAATGCCCGCGGTATATGGTTAAAGGCGAGCGTGGGCGCAGGCAATTGCGGGCGTGCGTGGGAGGCGGCCAGTCGCGGGTTCGAGCTCGCGGGTGCACGCGCGCAAGGTAGGGAATTTTGGCTGATTTTTAATCAGCCTTGGGCGTCCGAAACGACGCCGTTTCGGTTGAGGCAGTAGCCTCCCAACGCTGGCTCCGCGACTGCCACGTGATCACGCCTCAGCCGCTCATTTTTTCCCCTATTTAAGCTCAAATTTGGGCATTTCTCTTGCAATCAAATAGCCAACAAATTTAAAAAAAGAAGCAGCGAGCGCGCAGAAGAAAATTAGAAGATTTTGGTGGGAAAATTAAGATTTAATCAAGTTTAATTGAATATTTAATTTGCCAGATATGTAGAGAAGCAAGTAATAAATATTCTGTACGGTCAAAATTTCGTTTAAAGTCTAATTTTATTAATTTTGGCAAATTATTGGGATGTTACAGTTTGTATCATTTTTACCGTGTTGGGTCGAAATAAGCTTAAGGATATCTTCATAAAGGCAAGTTCTTTATACTCTCCTCATCGTTTCTTTGGTTGTCAATTTATTTAACCTCTCTTCATTTGTTTCGGCCGTTAATTAATTATGAAATTTTAAATGGTTTGTTTTAAAATTTAATTTATTAAACTGGACTCGAGGATTTTATTTGTTGGTTGCCTACAGGGGTTCGTGCCACCCCCACGCCTGTGGGAATGATGCCGTACTCACCCGGGGCTAGGTTCTTAGTCGTTCGGGTATTACTATGGATTTTAGTTGTTCATAGGCTAGAGCAGTTAGGCAGTGGGGGTAAGGATCGACTGTTCGGTGATGGTGTAACTGTTGTACGGTCTATCTTAGGCCATTGGCTAGTCACTCCTATTCACTGACAGTTGACTGGTGTCAGGCACTGCTGACTAGCTCTGCCGTTATGTGATTATAGCATGACTGGTATCATTTTATTCTTGTTGCATGTTTTGGTGTGCACATGGGTACGGGCTGCATGTTAGGGTTATCACGATTTGGTTATGCTTGGTCACGGACATTCTAGCTTGATTATGTTGCATCCAGCACGGGCATATACATCGCGTGTGGTTTACTATGTGGGTGAAGCATCTGCCTGATGCCTGGATGTATGGGCGCCAGTGTATCTAGCTGATGCTTACTACACCTTACATTTTATATGCGCATTGCATGGTTACTATGGATACAATGGTCTTGGACGGAAGTACCATTCCGATGGAGCCTAGGGCTCGGTTATTCAGTGGCTCGGGTGTCAGGAGTACCGACTCGAGAAGTGTGCACAAGTTTATTGGAGACATTTGTTGCCTTCCAGGGCAACGACAAGTTAGTATGGGACTTGGGTGCCGGGTATCTTTTGTGAGCCCCAAGGACCAGTATGTGCTTTTATTATGCTGCACTATTGTATTGTTGTGTCTCATAGCTTGTGTGTACGTGCAGGACTGTGTTTGGGGTGATCTTCTCATCTGTTTAATTTATAGCCTTTTCTTTCTTTATGCTTGCTGAGTCTTGCGACTCACCTTGCTTTCCATCATTCCAGGGAAGGGTAAAGCGAAGTCCGAGGGCGAGGATCGTTCCACCTAGCAGCCAGCTGTGTCGGTAGGGTGTACACTTGACTTTCCCCCATTGTCTCTGATATTTTGTTAGGATTATGTTTCTTATTTTTTACTGTGCCGGGTCATTCCTTGTGTTTTATTTGCTGGCACAAGTGACTATATATATTTTTATATACTTCGTGACTATGGTTCTAGTGGGGTACTTGTGTGCGTACATGTTCGTTATTTTGCTTCCACTGTTATTTTCCTTACATATGCATGCCAGGGTATTTTTGTCTTGTGTTTTATTCCTTTTTCCTTTCCTTAAGCGCTTCCGTTCGAATATCCAGGTGGGGGTGCTTACAAATGCTCTCTTCTCGAACATCCGACCAGGGGGGGCTGTGGATCATTCGAGCCCAATTTGGCCCCTCCCTCTCGGCCTAGTTTCACGCATCCCTCATGGCCCAATCTGGCCCCTCCCTCTTGACCTAGTCTAGCCTATCCCTCATGGTCCAATCTAGCCCATCCCCCATGACCCAATCTGGCCCATCCCCCATGGCCCAATCTTTATCCCATCCTAGCCCTGTGCCAGCTTACAACAACATCATTGTAGCCTCTACTAGGTATGCGTGCGCCTGCCCTCGATTTCATCCTAATTAATGACGGATCTCATCTACATTAATGAGGGTCCCATCAACACCATGCTACCACTTGAGAATCTCCACCGGCATTGGATACTCAGTCACATCACCTATAAACACATGACGCATGCATGCAGAAGGACATCTCCTTCTCCTATATCAACCAACTCTTTTTAAAGCCAATGTATGTTCTACCCTCTAACCTATTGATACACCGTCATTTCTTTACTCTCTTACTTACTTGAGCGTCAGAGTGCTTGCAGGTGCCATCTGCCCCCCAGGCGGACCCGTCGCCGAAGCCTGTTCCCTGCCATTGCGATCCCGTCTCCAACCGCTCCTTTTGGTCAGAAAGGAACAAATGTAAATAAGATTAATCGAGAACCATTTACACAGTTCTATTTTGTTGCTCGACGTGAGCATGCAAGGGGGTTGAGTGGGGGAGAATGGTGGGGCCCATACCCCCCCTCTGATTTTTCCCGTGTCAGGTAAATCTTATATTGTCCGACGTGAGCAACAAAACGATTTCGACCATATACATCCCTAATCAGAAATCATATCCATCATAAAAGAATAGACCAATGAGTGCCTTAAAAGAATCCTAATGGAAGGTTTGTAGTTTGTGAATTATATGTGGTAAGCTATAGTTATAACAAACAGGTGTTATAGAAGTCTTCGTGATCACAAAGGGTTAGCGTTTATATTTTCTCATGTTTTCCTTTTTCCTCGCGAATCACTCATTGGTGTCATTATTTGTAAATAGGGCATTTTTGTATTTAATTGATTTATATAAATTCTGTTTTGTGTAATTATTTTCTATTAATTAAGACATTATGATATCTTTTTAACATATAAATTTATATTTTTTTGGCCATTGACTTTAGGTTAAGGGAGGTATTTGTCAAAAAAAATATATAAATTTAAAAAAATATAATAAATTTTATCATCATATTATTTGGCGTGGTTTCTAAAAATTAGATTGAATGGATCAATTTTCCTTTTTAGGTAAAATGAACAATAAATGAAAAGCTACAATGTTGTACTTGACATGGGGATGCAAAGGGCGATGGCCCATGCCCCTTTTTGCTATTTGTATAGAAACACTCTTACAGAATGGTTTATAGGAACAATAAAATGACCATTTTGCCCCTATGATAAACCCAACTGACCCAAAACCATCTCTCTCTCTCCCTTTGTCTCCCTCTCACTCTCTTTCTCAGAGACACCGTCGCTCCCATTTGCGTCTTCGTTTCACAACACCGTCAGCCCCACCCTTTGGCCACCAGCCCGTCCCTCTTTGAACTCCATGCTCACAATGGTGGATTATTCTAAGGTTTAATGGAATCAGGAAATCAAACTTCTAATGTTGGAAAGCATCGAAGTATAATGTTGACATCTTCCTGCAAGTGCCATCAGATCATTGTAAGATTTCCATTTCCAATTAATTCAATGCTTTTATTCTTCTGCTCTCATAGATCATTCATTTGAACTCAATTAATCAATAGGAAAGGAAGGAACAAGCACAAGCTTGGTTCATTATACCAGATGGCAAAAATTTCAGACATTTTCTAAGGGAATTTTCCAAGAAATGCTTGAAGAGTAGAGAAGCTGGAAGAGCATAGTAGCAAAGAAAGAATAACAATCGTCATAAGAGTAAAGCAGCAAAGAAGGTTGGTTTGCTCGAGCTTCTCCTGCCTTCTATTTCGCCGGTGATGGGAAGAAATTAGGGTAGAGTAGATAAATTAGGGAAGAAATTAGGATCGCCGAGCTTCACCCGTTTTTGTCTACAATTTCTAATTTCTTGCGATAAATTGCTCCAATTCATATACAATATATTGCGATTTATCGCCTCTTAATCCATTCTATAAATCACCTTCTATACAAATAGCATTTCTCTTTTGAAATTAATTGAATGATTTGTTCTTCAACGTGGACATGCAAAAGGGGGTGGGCTTACGCCCCTCTCTAAAATTTTCCTTTTTAGGTAAAATGAACCTAAATTAATTGTTCAATCTACATTTAGAAGTTTAAGAATCACACACAATGTTAGAATGAAACATTTTTTCATGAATAATGATTGGAGAATTTTGTGAATTCTCAAATTTACTTTTCTTTGAGTAGTGATTAATATTTATAATAATATTATTAATGATGATTTTAAGGTTAATATTAATTATTTTGAGGTTAATGATATTACTTAAAATTTAGTAACTGTGACCATAAAAATTAATAATATAATTTTATAAAATAAAATGAAGATCCGAAATACCAACCGAATCTATCCATATCCATTTCGGGGAGGTCCACTAACGGATTCCTACTTCTGCACGTGGCTACACGTGGCTACACGTGGCAATAATAATACCTAAACCCTAAATGAAAACGATCTCCTTTTCCTTTTCTTTTTCTTTCTCACCAAACGTAAATGAAAGCAATCTCACTGCGTGCAGAATATAGCATTCTGCAAGCTATATATACACATACATATACACGTCCTGAATGTTCATAGACATTCATTCAGCACAAACTAAACCACACATCAATCTTAAGAAATGGCCACGAATGGCAAAGAGAGAATTAGCACTACTGATGAGCTTCTCCGTGCGCATGCTCACGTCTGGAACCGTACCTTCGCTTTCGTAAGCTCAGCCTGTCTGAAATGTGCAGTTCAGCTGGGCATACCAGACATCATTCACCGCCATGGCCAACCCATGAAGCTTTCCCAGCTGGTTGCTTCTCTTCCTGCTCTTGATCCCTCCAAATCCCACTGCATCCCTCGCCTCATGCGCGTGCTAGCTCACGATGGGTTCTTCGTTGAGCTGAAAGCCGGGGACGGCGGAGAGGAGGAAGAAGCCGAGTACACGCTCACGCCAGCCTCCCATCTCCTCCTAAGGACTACACCTGCGAGCATGTTGCCTTTCCTGCTCTTGATGCTCGATCCTCTCATGGTAAAGCCATTGAATTGGCTGACTCCATGGCTGGGGAACGACGATCCCACCCCGTTCCTGACGGCGAAAGGACAGACGATTTGGGATTTCGCCGGCCAGAACCCCGCCTTTAACAGTCTTTTCAACGAGGGCATGGAAAGTGATTCGCGTATGGTGGCGTCTGTGGTGATCGAAGAGTGCAGAGGAGCCTTTGAGGGGCTGAGCTCGTTGGTCGATGTGGGAGGCGGCACCGGGACGATGGCTAAGGCCATTGCGGAGGCATTCCCAGAGATGAAGTGCACTGTGCTTGATCTTCCTCAAGTTGTTGACAAGCTGCCAGGGAGAAAGAACTTGTTCTTCACTCCTGGAAACATGTTTGAGGCCATCCCCCCTGCAAATGCAATTTTACTCAAGGTATACCATTCCTCGTTCTGTGAGCATGTGCAATAGTCTGTTAAGGATGTCACGCTAAAAATAAGAACATAAAAATAGTTTGTGTCAATTGTCTTTCTAAACCTGGTGAGATAAAAAAGGCCACTATGTCCCTTTCCAAATTAGGCAAATCCAAAAGGTTCATCATCTAATTCTCTTCTGTTTTTGTTTTTTGCTTTGTCTATTTTGGGTCAAAGTTGGTTTTGTTCTTGGTTTCTAATTGTAAAACATATTTGAGGCAATCCCACCTGCAGATGCAATTTTACAATTAGGCTATGCTATTCCTCCTTTTGTTGAGCATGTGCAATAGTCTAGTAACAACGTCATGCACAAGATAAGAACACAAAAATAATCTGTGGGCTCATCTTCTGACTCCCAATAAGTTAAAAAAAATAAAAGGGCCAATATAACCCTTTATGGTCAAACGAACCCTAAGGGCTCGTCCTTTACTTCTATTATCCATTTTTTTTCACTTGTTTAATTTGAGTAACATTTGGTTTAGTTCTAGTTTCTAATTTCCAATTTTCATTTTCACTATTTTTTCAAGAAAAACAAGATGGAAACTTGTTCTTCACTCTAGAAAGACTAAAAAATATTTTATATCTAAGCAAGCAAAGGCTTAAATCTTATTCTTTTCCTTTTATATATGCCTTATCCATCTTTGTTTGTAGTGGATATTGCATGATTGGGGCGATGAAGATTGTGTGAAGATACTGAGACATTGTAAAGAGGTCATTCCAAGCAGACAGGAAGGGGGAAAGGTTATCATCATCGACATGGTGGTGGGACACCAAAAGCTAGAAGAAGCAAATACACATGGTGACAAGTCCACCCAAACACAGCTCTTCTTTGATATGTTAACGATGATGTTGGTCTCTGGGAAGGAAAGAACTGAGAAAGAGTGGGCAAACTTATTCTCCGCTGCTAAATTTAGTGACTACAAGATAAACCCTATTTTGGGTTTACGATCTCTCATCGAAATTTATCCATGATGAATGATTCATAGTGTCATGAAATTAAGTTATATATTTGTCTAAAACCTTTATATACAGGGGAAATAAAGTATCAATCACAATAAGTTGTTTCAAACATTTGATGTATTAGTAATTAGTGATATATAGATATAATATTCAATGTTCACTAGATTTAGTAAACATGTGTTTTTGTCTCTTGCATGAGATGCTTGTCTGCTGATTTATGTATTCTAAGTGTTGCTTCTATTTGTTTGGTTTGATTTCTTTAAGTGTTTGGAACTAGGATTTGGTGGAAGCCGATGGTAAAGGCTGATTTATTTAATGTCTTTTACATTGAAAAAAAATTAAATATTCAATAGCAAATAGGGTTTTCATCATATAATTTATGTGGGTATTTTGAGTTTATAATCCTACAATTTTTAATGGAAATTGGGTCCCAACAATAGGGATTTTTTAAAACACTTTTTGAATATTTTATTTAAATATTAAAAAATTATTATGTTCACAGGATTTGAACTCACAATCCCTCACATTTAACATAAAATCAACTTAACACAATTATACCGCTACACCTAAGCGGTTTAGTCCTCAATTTGCCCAAAGCCAGTAGCTGATCTTCGATTTGGTTCGGGACTGATCCAAAACTAAAAACCATGTGGTTCAATTAGATGTTGTTAAGTTGAATGTTATATTTTGAAAATGTTGAATGATATTAAATCAAATGTTGAATTTAGTGATTGTTTAATTTGTTATATAGAGTTATATCTTAATTAACTTAATTTAGAATGTTGTATTATGTTAATTATTGATTCTTATTTAGATATTTTTAAGGAAATTTTTGTTTGTATGATATATATGAATATATGGGCATATTTTCAAAAAATTTATATTTAAAAGTTGAAAACAAGCTAGAATATATATATATATATATATATTCCAAACCTGTAAGGATTGGTTCAAACCAAACCAAGATTCCTAAGGATAAGCACACATGCCTTCTTGTATTTATATATATTATGTCTTTAATAAATATTCAATCTAAGCAATCTTACAAGAAGAAAATGACTAATAGTGATATCTGATGTGCTAATGTATTTTATATATTATTCTTACTTAATTTTATACTTAATTCTCATGCTTTTATATGTTTTTTTATATTAACTTTAAGTAATTTATCATGTTGACATGATTTAAAAGAAAAGTGAGAAAAAAGAGCAAAAATTATGGATTTTTGTTGCTTAAGGGTCTGATTAAAAGTAAAAACTGCACCAATTTAAATTTAAAAAAATTCTAAAAAAAAATATACGTGAAAGGTATATATGCCTATTTTTCTACTCTTCAAACGATGCATAAATTTGAATTTTTTACAGAAAATTATGACTGTTGGAGTGACAAAAGGTCAAAGTTGTAAAAGAAAAAAAACCAGCATTAGCTACAAATTTTTCATTCTATTTTCTCCAAGTTGGGTTGATTTGTAGATGAATTAAGAGGCATTTTTAAGAGTTATTAGAGCTGCCTATTTCATGAAGAATTAGGCCTAAATTGACTAAAGAAGTCTAGTCCAAAAATCTAATCAAATTAAACTATATTACAAAAATCCATAATTGTAATTTTTGATATTTTGAGGGATTATTTGTATTTTTCCTTGAGTGTGGGACCTAAACTTTTGAGTGAGCATGGCTTCCATGAAATATGGAGAGGAAAATATGAAGGAGGAAATTAGGGAGTAAAATATGGAAGAGTAATGTAACGACTCGATAATAGGTAAAAATATGTTATTGATGGTCATTGTAATTAGTGATCGGGGTGCCTATTTTGTGATCGTTAGAAGAATGAATGTTCCTCCGACATTAAAGGTATCAAGAATTAAATTATCATTACGAATTAAAAATGAAAAAATATATAATTTTAATATTCAGTAAACCTATATGATATTAAAAAAGAGAAAAATAATAATAAGGTGAAATAAGTGAAAGTTAGAAAAGATAAGGCAAAGGCTATATATAATATATTACATGGAGACTTAGGGAGATATTATATTTTTATATTATGTTATATGTGAGAATATTATATAAAAACTAGAAAAATGGAAGATAGGGGAATTTGATAGAAGTTAAGAATTTGGCAGAAGGGAGCTGCCGAAATGCAAGGATAAGTACATATAAATATAATAGTGGTATTGAGTATAAATATATATAAGGGATGATGGTTTAATATATGAATGGGTAAATTATAGTATATAATAAAGGAAAAGAGAAAGTAAAAGCAATTGAGAAACATCTGAGAGGTGGTCGTGCATAAGTATATGAATATATATATATATAATATATGTATTGGGTTAGCATAAATTATATTAATAGTATATTATATATTATGTAATGAAATATATTATATATTATATTAGCATCAATGGTGGAAGCAATTTCCAACACAATGAATGCTCAAGGGGACCTCTTTCTCAATAGTCAATATAAAGTATACATATAAATATAGTATATGATATTAAGGGCTGGTTTATAAAATAAAAATGTAGCAGGATTCCTCTCCATTCTTCTTTCCTTCTCCTACATGCTGCCAATTAGATAAAAATAGTAGAATATATATATGTTATAAGGTGTTGGTGGAAAGAAAGGATGGGGGTTGTGCGCTATGTGTAGAAGATACTTATGATATAGTGGCTCCCTCACCATTCTCCTTCTCTCGTCCAGGCTCTAGCTACCCATTATTATACAATAGTAATAGAATATTATATATATACTATAATATGCAAAAGAAAGGGCAGCAACTTCTCCATTCTTCTCCAATCTTTTATTTTCTTCCAAGGCATATATAGCCCACCTTGTGTAGGGATAATATTTATATAAAATATATTAAGTTGATGGAAGGGAAGTTGATAGAATAGGAGATGGTTGGTATAATCAATCTCATAAATTAAGGGCCATGTGAAGTGAATGATGATATTCAGCTGAGTGGGTTTCTTACGAAGGGCTTGAGGATTGAGGAGGAAACCATGGGCTTGTGGTTGGGAATTGCACCAAAGGAATGGATTGAGAACAAGGTAGACGACTGGGTTATAAATAGTGTGATAAAAAAAGGAAAATTAAAAAATAGAAGGCAAGAAAGAAATTGGGATAAGGCGAAGAGGAAAATCAGAAAGGGTAGTAGCAGCATAGAAGGCTTAGCAAGTAGGGAAAAAGGTAGCACAGCAAAAATGTGAGGTATTTAAATGAGGTGAAATTAATTGCAAGGATCCCCAACCCAATGACCCTTAAGTCAGGGAAGTCGAGGTGGAGTCCCTAGAGAAGAGAAAATGATAAATTGAAACACAACGAAAACATAATATACATAGATAAACTGTAAGTATGGAGGAGACTACAACAAGAACCACTAGCTAGTCGTTAGGGTACTATTATACACAACGACAAAAAGAACATGACATCCTCCCACACCCAAGAACAACAACCACCCTCTCAAGGGTCTTCGGCTGGGATTGCCCTGTACACACTCTACCCTGTTGAATCAGACACTGCCCTCAACCTTCGCTTTTCCCTTACTTGGAATGATTGAGAGTAAGAGTGAGTTACAAGACTCAGTAAGTATATGGAAACAAAAAGAGTAAAAGACTAGAGACTACCTTACTAGTATACCGCACACATATCGTGCCATGAACCACAACTTAGGCCACAAAATAACACATGCAATAATACACAAATAATGAACCAAGGGCCCACACATAAGACACGGACTGGCACCCAAGGTTCCATACCTATCTGCATATAGCCATGAACTAACTAGCATATCCCGAGACAAATGCTTCCGAGCCCAAAGCTCACACAACAACCGAGCCAAAGCTCTCTCGAGATGGTCCTCCAGTCACTCGTGTCATCAGGATGGTCCTCCCTTTACCTGAACCTATGGATGTACATCCCGTGGATAAATCCGTCTAGTGTCATAGTAACCATGCAATGCAACATATAAGGACGCAATGTTATTACAGCATTGACGATGATACATAACTCTTATAAGCCACACATTAAGCCATGCTACGCCCACATAGAAATACGAATGTCATGCAAATGCTTTCTAAATGCACACCCACAACACCCTAGCATGCTCATGCCCTTGCATATTTAATACATAAACCCCCAAATGCCAACCACCCATAACCATGCAACAATAAAATAAAGTTGTAAAGCATACAAACACCACTTCAAATACCATTTAGGAACTTATCCTTGCATGATTAGGCATCATTCCACAAAAAAATTATAGGGCGATCTAAACCCTATAGAATTAAGCAAGTGTCCAAGGATAATGACTCTTAAGAGTAAATCATAGACCGACTAGGAATCAATTGATTGAAAAATTAGAGAGTATAAGAACTCACATGGAAAGGAGAAAAATTTGCATAAAAGGATAAAGAGTTGACCAAATAAAAAGAAAGTGATAGGAACTTGTCTTTATGAAGAGCAACCAAATAGGAGAGGTTGCCTAAATGTTGGGAAAATCTACCCCAACTTGTAGCTCCAATCCAATAAGAAGAAGAAAAAGAAAAGAATAGAAGGAGAAAGTGGAGGAGAAAATGGAAGGAAGAAGAATATATATAGTCATGGACTTGAAGTCCCATCCAAAACTAAATTGGAATGAGGTTTGAAATCTAAAACTAAATTGGACTGAGATTTGAAATCCAAAACTAAATTAGAATAATATTTGAAATCCAAAACTAATTTGGAATGAGGGCTCACATCCACAACCTTTAAACCCCACATTTTCCCTTTATCTTTTCTCATTCCTAATACCCTCATTAAATGCATTTTGGTCATTTAACCATTTCACTCCTATTTAATTTAAAAACACAAAATACTTGCACACTCAACCACCCAGCTTAGCACCACATTTAATTTTACACTAAATAAATGCCCATTTTCCAACTTACATTTAAACCCAATAAATTCCACCAACTCCCAATTATTCCCTTCATTCACAAAGAAAATAAATTTAACATTTTTCATTAATTCCTCAAGGCTATGAATCACCTTAAATATACAAATTACTAATTATTCCTTCCCACTAAGTTCCCTTAAACCCTCACACAATCATTAAATTGTGGATAAACGGGTTATTATAAATCCTTCCCCACTTATTTTCTTCTTAAAATTTTTGGGGCGTTATAGTTCTCCCCTCATTCAAGGAATTTGGTCCTCCAAATTCTCGTCCATTCTACCCTACGGGTGCATATTCATTGTTCTCATGGTAACATCTAATCTTATCGTGAAGACATTCCATGTCGTCATTTTCTAATGAAAAATTCACTGGCTCTAGAAATCACCTTAACGGGTTGTTAAGAATTTCCTCACATACGCTCTTATACTAATTACTATGAGTCATACCCCCTTTTCCCTATATACTATTCAACATTTGACAATTCTAGGTAATAACTCGTAATATTTGCTTTCTCAGTAAGGAGAGGTCTCATACCAAGGTTACCTCCTACCACAACCCAGGACTTTTGGATATGTACTTAGATCCCAATTGTTGCCACACATAAGTATTTAACTTAGCTATGAGCCTCAAATGAATATAACGTGTTTTCAAGATCAAATAATTGAACTATTTATTTCTCCTAACTTAGCTATATGCAACTAGTAAATCCATGCCATATAGGGGGAAAGTACCTTAAAGTGCCTCAATGCTTGTCTCTGTGTCGGCTACCGTAGAAAGGGTAGCAGCAACGTGGAAGGCTCAACCAGTAGGAAAAAAGGTAGCGCAACAAGGTAAGTAGGTATTTAAATGAGGTGGCATTAATGCTAATAGTTGTATTTAAATAATTCTTGGGTTTTACTAGATTAAAGAAATTTCGAGGAGTATCGCCGCTAATCCTAACGGCTTAAAAGGTATTCACCGAGGAAGGCACTATCCATTTTTAGAATTTCGAAGCATTCGTCAATAATTTGGAATCTGGCACGTAAGGCAAGTTCTTATCTTCTTTTCCTTTTTATTCAGCAAGTTATTCTTCTTTTCTTACAAGTTCTTTCACGTCCCTTCTATCTTGTAAGCTTTTTAACACTCTATTGCCCTTACTTATACGATGCCTTGATTTCTTGAGTTTGGATTATGTAAACCCTTGATTGTGGAAGGATTGGCTTGCATGTGGCCTATGTGGTCATTTTAACAACTCTTTCATGGTCCTCATTTATACCTATTGAATCTCAAATAAGGTATTGTATCACCCTATCTTCCTTTGGGAATGATGTTTTATTTGGTAGGATTGAGGACATGCAAGGGTTTGATGTTGTATTGCTTGAATGTTACTCTCTTGTGTATGTTGCTTCGGGTAATCGTGTGTTAGTTATATATGAGAAGTCATTACAAATATGCATGGTTGTGATGATGCATGGAGCATGTGTAAGAAAAAGGTTTTTAAATGTCTAAAAGCTTCATGATGTGCGCGACAAACGAGTTCCGCAGGATATATTCGCAGAGAGAACTTTAGCTTAGAGATGAACTTCGGTCCCATGAACATGTTATGGACTTCAGTCCCATGGTTTTGGACTTCGGTCCCATGGTTACAATTTTAAAGGATTGCATATGAGCATGAATGCATGTTTCTTCTTGTTATCATTTAGAGTGATATGAAGAAGTGTGGCATGAGTACCTTAAATGTTATTCATGATTCTTATTGTTTCTTGATACCCATGATTCTCATGCTCACTTTTTTTCAGTTATACTTATTGAGCCTTGTGGCTCACCTTATTCTAACATCATTCTAGGTTGAGGAAGGGGAAGTTCGAGGATGAGTTCTGTAGTGTCAGATCCTTGTCGGTAGCTATGTGTACGAGGCTTTCCCGACTGAAAAGATACTTGAGGTGTGTATTAATGGTTATTTGCGTGTCCGCTATTATAAAAAGAGATTAGTATTAGTGTATTATGCGAGAATAAAGGAATTTATTTGGTTAAAAATTACCGGTCGCTACAAAGTGGTATCAGAGCGAAGGTTCTGATAAATTCTTGTACATGTAGACGTGTCGGGTAGCGATTGAGGTATGTTTAGCAATTGGATGCTAGTTGGGCTAAAGACCCTATAGTTGAGGGATAATGATAGGTGACAAGCTTCGAGTGTAAGCCATAGTTAGCATAGATTTGCTTGGAATATGTGTTGCGCATTTAAGCCATGAAGGAAGTGAGTTGTATCCTTCCTCAGTTATTTGATCAATTAGGTAAGAATTTTGAGGACGAAATTCTATTAAGAGGGAGGGAAACTGTAAAGACCCGGTAATGGGTAAAACTATGTTATTGGGGATCATTGTAATTAGTGGTCGAGGTGCCCATCTTGTGGTGGTTAGAAAAATGAATGTGCCTTCGACATTAAGCGTATCAAGAATTAAATTATCATTACGAGTTAAAGATGGAGGAATATATAATTTTAATATTCGATGTACTCGTATGATATTAAAAAAACAAAAAAAAAATAATAGTAAGATCAAATAAGTGGAAGTTGGAAAAGGTAAGGCAAAGGTTATATATATAATATATTACATGAAGACTTAAGGAGATATTGTATTTTTATATTATGTTATATGTGAGAGTATTATATAAAAACTAGGAAAATGGAAGCTAGGGGAATTTATTAGAAGTTGAGAATTTGGAAGAAGTGAGTTGCCGAAATACAAGGATAAGTGCATATAAATATAATATTGTTATTGGGTATATATATATATATAAGGGATGATGATTTAATATATGGATGGATATATTATAGTATATAATAAGGAAAAAGAGAAACTAGAAAGCAACTGAGAAATATTTGAGGGTGGCCGTGCATAAATATATGAATATATATATAATATATGTAATGGGTTAACATAAATTATATTAATGGTATATTATATATTATGTAATAGAATATATTATAAATTATATTAGCATCAATAGTGAAAGCAGTTTCCATGGACGTTCAACGGACCTTTTTCTCCATATCCAATATAAAATATACATGTAATATAATGGCTCCCTCACCATTCTCCTCTTCTCGTCCATACTTCAGTTGCCCATTATACAATAGTAATAGAATATTATTATAGTATAATATGCAAAGAAAATGTAGCAGCTTCTCCATTCTTCTCTAATCTTCTACTTTCTTCCAAGGCATGTGCAGCCCACCTATAGGGATAATATCTATATAAAATTTATTAAGTTGATGGAAGGGAAGTTGGTAGAAAAGGATATGGTTGCTATAATTAATCTTATAAATTGGGGGCCATGTGAAGTGAATGATGTTGTTCACCGGAGTGGGTTTCTCATTATGGGCTCAAGGATTAAGGAGGAAACCATGACCTTGTGGTTGGGAATTGCACTAAGAACAAGGTGGACGGTTGGGCTATAAATAGTGTGAAAAAGAAAGGAAAATTAGAGAATAGAAGGCAAGAAGGAAATTGGGAGAAGGCATAGAGGAAAATTAGAAGGGATAGTAGCAACGTGAAAGGCTCAGCAAGTAAGAAAAAATGTAGCGTGACAAGAAGGTAAGAAGGTATTTAAATGAGGTGGCCTTAATGTTAGTAGTTGTATTTAAATAATTCTTAGGAACTACTAGATTAAAGAAATTTCAGGGAGTACCGTCTCTCAGTAGTGGAGGCAAAGGGTGGGTAGGGAGGGCTGAAGCCCCCTCAATTTTTTTTAAAAATAGATTTTGAACATTAAAAAATAATATATTTTTATTACAAGCCCCCCAAGCCCAAGCCCCCCACCCAGTTCCCCCATTTCTCCTCCTTTTCTTTCCTAAATTCTGTTAAAATTCTAGTTTCACCCTTGACTTTTGTGGTTGGAAAAAAAAAAATTTATTGATAAAGTTGACCATTGAAAAAAAAAAATTGAAGCCCCCCGATTATAAAATTCTAGCTCCGCCCCTACCGTCTCTAATCCTAACGGCTTAAAAGGTATTCGCCGAGGAAGGCGTTGTCCATTTTTGGAATTCTGAAGCATTCGTCAATAATTTGGAATTTGGTGCGTAAGAAAAGTTCTTATCTTCTTTTCCTTTTTGTTTAGCAAGTTCTTCTCCTTCTCTTGCAAGTTCTTTCACGTTCCTTCTATCTTGTAAGCTTTTTAACACTTTATTACCTTTACTTCTACGATGCCTTGATTTCTTGAGTTTGGATTATGTAAACCCTTAATTGTGGAAGGACTATCTTACATGTGGCCTATGTGTCATTCTGGAAACTATTTCATGATTCTCATTTATATCTATTGAATCACAAATAGGGTCTTGTATCACCCTATCTTCCTTTGGGAATAATGTTTTATTTGGTAGGATTGGGGACATGTAAGGGTTTGATGTTGTCTTGCATGAATGTTGTTATCTTGTTTATGTTGCTTCGGGTAACTGTGTGTTAGTTATATATGAGAAGTCATTACAAATATGCATGGTTGTGATGATGCATAAAGCATGTGCATAAAAAGGGTTTTAAAATTTTTAAAGGCTTTATGATGCATGCGGCGGACGAGTTTCGCAAGATATATCTACAGAGAGAGCTTTGGTTCAGAGATGGATTTCGATCCCATGAACATGTTATGGACTTCAGTCCAATGGTTTTGGACTTCGGTCCCATGGTTACAATTTTGAAGGATTGCATATGAGCATGAATGCGTTTATCTTGTTATCATGTAGAGTGACATGAAGAAGTGTGGCATGAGTGCCTTAAATGTTATTCATGATTCTTATTGCTTCTTGGTACCCATGATTCTCATGCTCATTTTTTTTTCAATTATACTTGTTGGGCCTTGCGACTCACCTTATTCTAACATCATTTCAGGTTGAGAAAGAGGAAGGTCGAGGATGAGTTCTGTGGTGTCAAATCCTTGTTAGTAGCTATGTGTATGGGGCTTTTCCCACTGAAATGATCCTTAAGGTGTGTATTAATGGTTGTTTGTGCATCTACTATTGTAAAAAGAGATTGGTATTAGTGTATTATGTGGGAATAAAGGAATTTATTTCCTCAAAAATTGCCGATCGTTGCAAAGATAGAAAGACAACTTACCTTTTTTTCATACTGGGAAATCAAACATTACTTCTTTTACGACTCCCTTTTGTCATCGAGCTGCTACTTTATCTCAGAAATGTCTCATCTTGGAGCTTTACAAATCGCAACCTCAAAACCCTAATGGTGTTGTCTCATTCGATTTCTTCCTCCGCGTCGTCCTCTTCATCCCCTTTGTCTTCGTCCTTTGATTCCTTCATCTTTCTATTCGTCCTCCGATTCCTCTTTGTGTCTTCCTTTTCCTTTATTCCCCCTTTGCGTCTTTTTCTTTTGCGTCGCCTCTTCATCTGCTTCAATTACGGCTCTAGTTCCTAAACCCCAGTTAAATGTTTCATTTTGCATTTTATTTTTTATTTTTTCCCACATGTATAAACATGGGGCTCACTCAAATGTTTTTTAATGATAGGTAGTATGCCACACAAGTAATGGCACACGTATCTCAAATTGATTTTTTTTTTGTAAATAAGAATTATATAAAACAAAACATGCCAAAAACACTACAAACCAAGGTTAAGGTAAACCTCGGACCACCAAAAAACAAGGGGCACCAACACATCAACGATCACCCTCTTGTCTAGAATAATAAAAATAAAAATAAAGAAAAACATAAAAAGAAAAGGAAATGGAAGAAAAGTAAATTATGTATAGAATAAAAACACTGGCCAGAAGATAGACGAAAAACCCATCTCGATATGACAATGCAGCAAATAAGATCTCTAGCAATCCAAAGACTGATCAATCAAACAAACCCGATTAAGCAGAGCATCAACAAAGCATAAGCACAGGAGGAGTTAGCACCAAGAATGAGATGCCATGGACAAACAATCTACCTCCAAAGAAAAAACATCTCAATGGGAAGAAGAAGTCTAGTATCTCGGAAGTTGCCAGACACGATAAAGAGCATAACTCTGAAGGGACGACCTGAAGCGAATAGTCGTCAAACGGGTCCACACAACACACTGAATCAACTGAGCCAGCTAGGATGCTGATATTTCCTGATCATGGAAACACTCGTTGTTGCGCTCCCTCTAGATGAAATACACCAGGGCATGAAGAACCAATCTGTTCTCCACCTGCTAAGGACTCTTGCCACTTCATCTAGTCGCTGCCCAAAGGAATCCCATATCCCATCTGCGCCAAGGCTAGCTGAATTTTTTCGATCTAAGGAAAAAGGACAACACCTCTTTGGAATAGCTACACTGGAAGAACAATTGACTATGTCTCTCAGCATCTACTCTGCAAAGAAAACGTCTATTCGAAAAAGACAAGAACAAGTTAATACGGTCAAGAGTAAACAAGTGTTCTCGAATTGCTAACCAAAAAATAAACAAGTAGGGATACTAGCAGACGACCAAACTAAACGATATCAGGGAACCTACGGGCGCTAAGCTTAAATCGCCTGGAGAGCGGCCCTAACTGAGAAGAGCCCATTCGAGGTCGAAAGCCAATAAGGCTCATTATGGTGGCCAGGGCGAGACAGGCTGGGAAGATGATTCCAAAAAGATCTAGGCATAAAAAAAGAAGAGTCTCTATCTAAATCCAAGAACCATCCTCGATAAAATTCGAAACCTTAGCCAAAATAGGAATGCCTAATTGCCGAGGTAATTGGCGAGGGAAGTGATGCCACTGATCATACCAAAAGAATGTGATGCGGTCGTCCCCAATCCTCCATCCAAAATAAGGTTTAAGAATCCTTTGTAATAAGAGTAGCTTCCTCCAATACCACATGCAGATCTTGAGAAGCCAAAAACATGCTCCTTTTACCCTATAGGTGTGTACCCACTGCACCCATAAGGATTTTCTATCCCCAACCAGCAAACGCCACATAAGCTTGGCTACCAGGGCTTGATTCCAAACATAGAGAGGCTTAAGGCCCAGGCCATCCTGCTTCGTCAGGCAACATATGTCACACTAAGCAACTTTAGCTTTATGGGGGTCTGCCTTATTGCCACTCCAGAGGAAGTTACGAATAAGCTGCTTAATCTCATAAATCACCTTTTTCGGGAGGATGAACACCGAAGCCTAGTACACATAGATCGTGGAGAGGGCTAACTGAGCTAACTGCAAGTGGCCCCCAAATGAGAGAGCCCTATTGCACCAAACACAAATTCTATTCCTCACTCGATCGATAATGGGCTGACAATCCCCATAAGAGAGCTTAGAAGAGAGTATGGGAACTCCCAAATATCGCATAGGCATAATCCCTCTTCGAAACACTTAGGCAATATAAATAGCCTCGCGAAGGGGAACATCCTTGCATGAGACAAAGCAATCACTCTTCAGTAAATTAGCCGATAGGCCAAACAACGAGGAAAAGCGCTCCAAGCATGACTTCAAGATATTGATCGAGGTAGGGTTGCCATGAGAGAACAAGAGCAAATCATCAGCGAATATGAGCATCACTAAACGAGTATGTTCACATTTTCAATGGAACTGAAAGTCCAAAGATCTCAAGTGGTGCCTGACAATGCCTTGCAAGATTTGAGGAGGACAGTCCGAAGACAATGCCTTACTAAAACAAATAGATAAGGGGATAAATGATCCCTTTGCCTCAACCCCCTACCCCCAAGAAAGAACCTATTTAACTAGCCATTGATCTTAACCGAAAAGTAAGGTGTCGTAATACACTCACGAATCTAGCCACAAAATTGGGGAGGGAAGTTCATTTATTGAAGAACCATCATGAGAAAATCTTACTCAACCGTATCATTAGCCTTAGCTATATTAACTTTCATAGCACAGCGGGGAGGCCCCTTATGAAGATGGTATTGAAAAACCAACTCCTAGGCAAGCAAAACATTATCCCCAATCGAACACCCAAGCACAAACGCCGCTTGAAACACATCCACCAAGCCTGAGAGCACCGGCTTAATCCTATTAGCCAAGATTTTAGTAATGACTTTATACAAGATATTACAGCAAGAGATAGGC
Organism: Diospyros lotus; assembly: GCF_014633365.1. Classification (NCBI taxonomy): domain Eukaryota; kingdom Viridiplantae; phylum Streptophyta; class Magnoliopsida; order Ericales; family Ebenaceae; genus Diospyros; species Diospyros lotus. The sequence goes on along the minus strand of NC_068347.1, from coordinate 1,716,044 downwards.
CCGAATTGGGACGGAGTCTCAGGGTAAGGCACCTTGGGAATGAGGCTAATAATGGTTGCATTAACTTGGCCCAAGAGGTGACTGGAAGAGAAAAACTTTGGACCGCCTTCACCACATCCAGACCCACAATCTCCTAGGATTTTTTAAAAAACTTAACCGTGAACCCATCTGGCCCAGGGGCTTTATCGTCGCCCACTCTAAAGAGGGCTAACTTAACCTCTTCGGCTGAAACCTCAGCTACAAGCCCAGCCCATTAGTCCTGCTCCAAACGCTTATTAATGAAGGGGGCCACATCAATAGGGTTAAAGGGAGCATGACGAGAACTTTGCCCGCAGAGATTTTGGAAGTAGGCGACCATGATGTCTACCACCTCCTCTTTATACTCTGTAAGGGTGCCATTTCTCTCAGGAGGTTCATAATACGAGGATTATTACGCCTAGTGGGCATGAATTGGAAGAAGAATCGGGAGCACTGATCCCCCTCAACCAACCACCTAATCCAATCATGGAGGCGGAAGTGGTCTGACTCTTGCTCAAAAGCCACTAAATAGTCCTTATTCAACTCAAGCTCTTGCTGGTGAAGAACAGGGTCATGGGGGTTATCCTGCATCATTTGTTGGATACGAATTAATTTATTTCTAAGGGACGAGACTAGGTCTGAAACATAGCCCCTAGACCTATTAAGGATCTTCATAGCATCCTTGACTGTTCTAAGTTTCTAGAGAACCCGAAACATGGGAACGCCAGGGATCCACCTATCCCAACTAGCTGTCACCTTATCCAAGAAGAAGGGGTGATCAACAAGATGGTTAAGGAATCGGAACGGACTACCATTATGCTGAAGCTCGGGTGACAAAGACACCATAACAGGGCTATGGTCAAAGATCTCGAGCTAAAAGAAGAGAGCATTTCTTTCTGGATAATGGGCAAGCCAACCATCATTGACAAGGGCTCTATCAAGCTTTCGAAAAATGCGATCATCGCCAAACCTCTTATTGATCCAAGTTAATTTGGGGCCACCATATGCAAGGTCCTAAAGTGAAGTGGATGAAAGAAAATCATTGAACATGCACATACCTAGGGAGAAAGAGGTGTTACCACCCCTTATCTTAGTACAATTGTGACACACATTAAAATCCCCTAGGAAGAGCCAAGGGTCAGGCGTTGTTAACACCACAACTCCATTAAGGGAATCCCATAATCTAGCTCAGTCCACCTCTTCATTCCTAACATAAATGCAAGATAGGATGAAGAGGTTTGGGATCTCAAATCCTGTTACTCTGATATGGATAAATTGGTTTGATTTTAATAAAGTCTGCACACTTAGGCAATCGGATCAAATCCAATCCAGATGTGACCCCCATCACACATATCATAATTGAAATCCCAATTTCATAAAGGCATAATGTTGCAAGAGACGTCCACAGCATGCCTTTCCTGGACCCTAGTCTCTAGAAGAGCAACAAGCGATAACTTCTGATGAGAGATAAAAAATTGAACCTCCCATTGCTTAGGGGCTTGATTTAGACCCCTGACATTCCAAATGGCAATCTGCATCATTGACATTCTTAAGGGGTCAGGTCAGGTCCATACTCATGGACCCCTGCCTCTGCTCACCATTCACACGCATATTTTTCCTATCTCTTTTGGCCTGAGCTCTGATCCTAGACTGACGCACATCAGAGTTGATGCTCACCACCCGCTTAGACTCCGAGCATTCTTCTTCGTTTCCTTATCGTTCACTTAAGTCTTCTTGATCATTCCTTCCATCTGCCTCTCCATTTGACACTATTGGAGAGGGAACGTTTCTATCCTTTTCTGCAAGAGCATAGAATTTATTTTTAATTCGTGCATCAACATCCTTGGGGTAAAAAGGAACTGTAACAGTGTGAAAATCTAGACACTCTGCCATGGTCATAGTGGTATAATCAGGCTCAGAGGGTTTAGATGATGGCCCTGCTTCCTCACCCCTAACCTTTGTCTTGTCTTTTTTTTTTTTTACTTCGCACTTTAACAAAACCCCCTTCCTCACCCATTTTTTCACTAGTCTTTGGAAGGTCAAGCTTAGGCACTACAAAAAAATTGATTTTTAGCAGCGGTTTTTTTGCGGCGGTTTTTAAAACCGCAGCAAAAAATGAAATTTTGCGGCGATTTTTTTAACATTTTGCAATGGTTTTGAAAAATCGTCGCAAAATTCATTAAAACATTCAATTTTGCGACGGTTTTTAAAAAATCGTCGCTAAATTTAGAAAATAATTAAATAATTAAAAAATTAAATTAAATTTAGCAGCGATTTTTGAGAAACCGCTGCTAAATTAAAAATAATTAAATAATTTAAAATTTAAAATTAAATTAATATTTGCGGCGGTTTTCGAAACCGCCGTAAAATTCATTAAAAAATTAAATTTAGCGGTGGTTTTTGAAAAATCGCTGCTAAATTCAAAAATAATTAAATAATTTATAGTTAAAATTAAATTAATATTTGTGACGGTTTTCGAAACCGCCGCAAAATTCATTAAAAAATTAAATTTAGCGCGGTTTTTGAAAAACCTCCGCTAAATTAAAAAATAATTAAATAATTTATAATTAAAATTAAATTAATATTTGCGGCGATTTTCAAAACCGCCGCAAAATTCATCAAAAAATTTAATTTAACGGTGGTTTTGAAAAACCGTCGCTAAATTCAAAAATAATTAAATAATTTAAAATTAAATTATAAATTCATTAAATAATTTAATTTAACGGCGATTTTCAAAAACCGCCGCAAAATTCATTAAAAATTTTAATTTAGCGGCGGTTTTTAACTAATTTCCTCCTAAAACTTGCATTAATTAATGATTTGCAATTAATACTTATTGTATTAATAATTTACATTTTGTAATTTGCATTAATAATTTAAAATTTTCAATTGCTTTGAAGTAATAAGTAGTAATAAAATTTTCTCCCAAAACTTGCATTAATGATTTGCATTTAGTACTTATTGTATTAATAATTTATATTTTGTAATTTGCATCTTTATATATATAAAAGTAGGATATTCTTGAAAAAAGAAATTTCCTCCTAAAACTTGCATTAATTATTGATTTGCAATTAATACTTATTATAGTAATAATTTATATTTTGTAATTTGCATTAATAATTTAAAATTTTCAATTGCTTTGAAGTAATAAGTAGTAATAAAATTTTCTCCCAAAACTTGTATTAATGATTTGCATTTAGTACATATTGTATTAATAATTTATATTTTGTAATTTGCATCTTTATATATATAAAAGTAGGATAGTCTTGAAAAAAGAAATCTCCTCCTAAAACTTGCATTAATTAATGATTTACAATTAATACTGATTGTATTAATAATTTATATTTTGTAATTTGCATTAATAATTTAAAATTTTCAATTGCTTTGAAGTAATAAGTAGTAATAAAATTTTCCCCCAAAACTTGCATTAATGATTTACATTTAGTACTTGTTGCATTAATAATTTACATTTTGTAATTTGCATCTTTATATATATATAAGTAGGATAGTCTTGAAAAAAGAAATTTCCTCTCAAAACTTGCATTAATCAATGATTTGCAATTAATATTTATTGTATTAATAATTTATATTTTATAATTTGCATTAATAATTTAAAATTTTCAATTGCTTTGAAATAATAAGTAGTAATAAAATTTTTCCCCAAAACTTGCATTAATGATTTGCATTTAGTACTTATTACATTAATAATTTACATAATTTACATTAATATGTACTAATTATTGTAAAATTAATAATAAATTTTAAATATACGAGTTTTTCAATGCTAATTGTTTTGTATTAAATTTGCATGAGTTTTATGAGAAATATTAATAGACAACTTAAACTATTAATTAAGTCATAGAAAATTATTCACTTATTTAAAATATTATTTTTATATCTTTATTCTATGTATATTTATATAATATTAAAATATGATAGTCAAATAAAGTATTTTGCCAAGTGTCAATCAATGATGAATTTTTTCCCTCAAAAACTTGCATTAAATCAAAGGTAGTGATTAATTAATTATTAATTACTTTAATAATTATATTATAGTTTTGAAAATGTGATGTCTTAACAAATTCATAAAAAATTATTTAAGGTTGTCCAATGCTACGATTTTTCAATGCTAATTAATATTTAAAGTATCACATTTTTAAGACTATGGAAGAACTCAAAATTAATTTTTTTTAAATTTTGTTATTATTGAAAAAACTTATTCTTACTCATATTTAAGAGTTTTAATTTATATTTATAATTATCATATAATAAATAGAAAATAACGAATGATTTTAAGTGAAAATATTTATTTATAAATAAATATAATATAATAAAAAAATTATAAGTTTTTTCTCAAGTAACCTATTTAATATGTTAATTATTCTTTAATACATTAATTTAATGACAGTATATTAAATTAAAAGTGTTTTCCATTAGTATATTGAATAGTAAATAATTAAGTAAACTTAAATTTTTTCAACATGATTAAAGATTAAAAAAAAAGTATAATTATCCATTCTGTTAAAATTATTTAAAATAATAAATTTATTTTTTTATTTTTAAATTAAACTCTCCCATATATCACATGGGTTCACCACTAGTTAATTAAAAATGTAATTTAAAAAATTAAAATAAAAATAAATTTAACAAAATTTTAATAATTTTAAAAATATATATATATTTTTTATTTTTAATCAATTAATTTAGTTAATTTAATTCAATTAATTTATTTTTAATTTATTCCTTTACTCTTTTAAAAAATAATAAATTAATTAATGTTTTTAATTTATATTAAAAAATATAAAATATAATTATGGAAAGTAGTGGTTGTTTTGGTATATAATTTATATATGTGGTTATATAATAAGGGGGTTTGGCATATCAGACGGTTGCACAGTGGAGGTTGCGGGATCGAAACTCTGGGGAAGGGGCCTCGCCACGTGGCGCACGGACATGCGGCCACGTGGCTGGGCGGCACAGGCGGGCGGGCGAGTCAGCGGGTGGGCGCGGGCGAGTGGAAGAAATTAAAATTTTTAATTTTGTTTTAATTTTAGCGGCAGTTTTAGAAACCGCCGCTAAAATTAAAATTTTTAATTTTTATTTTATTTTTGCGACAGTTTTAGAAACCGTCGCTAAAATTAAAGTTTTTAATTTTTTCTAAAATTAAAATTTTTAATTTTTGCGGCGGTTGGAAAACCGCCACTATATATTTTATAAACCGCCGCTAAATCACTAATTTTGCGACAATTTTAAAACCGTCGCAAAAAAATGTGATTAGTGGCGGTTATTCCAGCGGTTAGTCAAAACCCCCGCTAAATCACTTAGCAGTAAAAACCGCCGCTAAATGCCTTTTTTTTGTAGTGAGGCTGTTTTGGGCATCGTGAATCTAGGTGACCAAAGACCCTATAGTGGAAACAAATAGATGGAATCCACTAATACTCAATAGGAAGTCTAGAGATACGACGTTCCCTAGTAGCTTCATCAATACCCTGGTCAATATCAATATGCTTAGGAAACTTAGATAAAACATTGACCTCGACACAAACCCTAGCATAACCTAATCTTGATCTATCCTCTGTTACTGGATCTGTATGCAAAGGTCTTCCAACCTGACTGGCTATAATAGAAATTCCCTTCAGGGACCATCCTTCTAATGGGGGCTTATGAATTTTTATCCACAATGGAATGGATGAATAGGACTCCTTAGCCAAATTCATTCCTGGCTCCCAACACTTAATAATAAACGGGCAATCCGCGAAATGATACGGACCAACGTCAACAACCTTCAATATATTTTCTTGGGAATCAAAACGAAAAATAAAATAAAATTGCAATTATTTGAAAAGGACCTCGAGAAGGCCATGGCGTTGCCACATACACCTAGCAATATTTTGAACCACCGGAAAAGGCAATCATTTTTCAATAAGATATCTGATAAGAGTATTCATCCAATAATCAGTGCATTCATCAATAACATCACTTGGTAAACGAACTAGCAAGATTTCGGATTGCGTACCCGAAGGCAAGAAATATTCGAGGCGGGTGGGTAATCTTTGGGCTCGATCATCAGTAATATATGCCCATGATTTAATGGGCTAACTAGCTAAATATTTCTGGTTGGGCTTAATAGGAGGCTGTTGCCCAAATGAAGAAGGCCCAATGGCCGTATGCTGCAAGCCATGAGCAGGCCCAAAAGCTGGCTGGCCCACCCTATTAAAGGGGGCTCCACAATGGTAGCCTGGAGGTTGCTTTTGAATGAAAGCTCCTGGGCCTCATGGGCCACCTAGGCCTTGATTTTTTCGGCCTGTTTCTTGAGGGAAAGCCCCCTGCAGGTAAGGCCCACCACCTTCAAAAGTTCAGACAACTGCCTCATCCTTTAACATTCGGCCTGTAGTGACGTGGCCATTCCCAAAATTTGGCCGCAGCTGATGTGACCGAGCAACACCTCGAGGACTGGAGCCTTGTTGGAAATGGGTGGGAGCTCGGGGAATGGCTTGGTCAGAAGCCTGGACCTTGCCGCTTCGAGCTATTATCACATCACTGGCTAGTTGCAATCGACGGCGATCTTTTGCCACCACCAGAGCCACCTCCTCCATCATCTACAGGCTGGACCTAGTGTTTTTTACGGAGCTTGAGGTGACCTTGAGGCAACCCGAGCTCCTATATTCCGCCTGGTTCATGTCTCACAGACCAGTTTCCATTCTTGCACTGCCATTATTTTTTTTGCCACTGGACGGAGATGACTGCAGGTTGACAATGCCTTCTGCACGCAACGGAGAAGCTGGGGCCCAGCCACTATTCAAGGGAGGAAATGACGAGGGGTCACCCAAGTCGATCCTTTTAGAGCCTTCGTCACCTTGCCTAGAAACTCCATTGACACTGCCTTACCCAGAGACGTCCTCATGCAGCAGGTCGTATTCCTTGATCGTTAACGCTTGACCACCCTCCATCACTACACGTTCCTCCTCCCTGAAAGCTTCATTAGTATTTTGAACTTGATCACTTCCTTCCTCTTGTTCTAACATCATGCCGACTGTTTCATAGCCATTAAACTCCTCAACCGAACTTGCTTTCGACCTGGCAGCTTCGTTTCCTCCATTTCCAACCATTGGTAAACCTTCAACACTAGCTTCTATCACACCCGCTATAGCCGGATTTCTCGATCTTGACCTACAAATTTGTTTGGAAATACCCCCATTGCTTCGGCCTAAGGGAGGTCGGCTTCTTGGACGTGATCTTGCCAATAGAGATCGGCGAGAACGTGCCATATGCACTGTTCACTTAGGAATAGTCACGGGAAACTCTAAACCTCTCAAGGTAGAGAGATAAACACTTCATACAATGTTATTGTTATCACAATGAAATTACATCCAATCAAGATACAATTGTCAAAATTAAAATATTTGGATTAGATTGCAAAAACGTGAAATAGTTTGGATTTTTGCTGCTATTAGCCCTTTAAACTTCATATTGGTTTGTAATTAATGTAAATTAATTATTTGTACTTTGAAGGTTCATTGGTTGTATTCTATTAGTTTGTATGTACTCCATTGATTTAGAATATACTTTGTAATCATAAAAAAAAAAAAAAAGAAGGAAAGAAATGTCCATTCTAGATTGAGCCATTATAATAAAATATGTAAATAAATAATTTATAGAGTAAACTGTCTATACACCCCCCCCCCCCCCGGCCCTCCCTAAATTTTATATTTTGCCAAATTGATTTCTAAATTTTCTCAAATTAGTCACAATACTCCCTTTGTTACTAATAGCAGCGTTAAGTAAAGACATGTTTGTTTAATATCAACTTTTTACTTGGCTTTACTGTTAAAACCTTATTTAAAATCTCTGAGCATTTGGTTGCAAAGCTTTAATCAGTCTTTTGAGTGAATAACTTAGGCTATTTTTTGGTCTAACAACCCTTTAAAAAGAGTTTTTGACTCCTCAATAAGCCAAAAGCTCATTAATAAATAACATTTCATATTTTTATATCAAATACTTATAAGCTTTTTATAAAGTATTTGATATAAAAATGTACTGTCAATTTACTTTTATTTATATTTATTGTAAATAATTTAGATTGTATCAATACAAGAAATAAAAATAAAATATGGAAAATGCCGTTTGTACTCCTTGAGCTATATAATACACCTAAAATGATAAAAATACCTCTTACTCAAGGTGATGGGACGGCGTGAGGTGCTGAGATACATGACTAAAATACCCCCCACTCAAAGCAATATGACAACGCGAGATGATGAGTTGTGAGGGGTCTTTTAGTCATTTACACGAGTGTGTAGTTCAAGATTTAATCCTTGATGTACAAGTAATATGGTTCATAAAACATTAACTCGACCAAAGCATAACATGTCATCATCCTTATACATTTAAATTAAATTAAATTAAATTTATATTTTTAGATCAGAATATCTATTTAAATTTTAAATTAATTTTTATTAGGTAACATTAATGAATATCTTAACTAAATTTATATTTTTGAATAAGAAAATTTACCAAATTTTTTAATTAAATTTTATTGGGTGGTAACCCATTCTTATTGATTAGTAAAGTATTTTAAAATACGATACATATATATATTATTAATTAATAAAAATATTTAGAAATTAAAAATAAAAAATATTTTGTTGGACTTAATAACATGAGACATAACATTTCCCATTTATTAACACTTGAATCGGATGATAAAGTCGTCCAATGTGTGTTTGACCGAAAAACCCTAACCCCACGGAACGTTATAAGCCCTAAACCCTCTCACTTTTGCCCCTCTCCTTCCAGTTTCCAATTCCATCGTCCCCGTCTCGGCTTCGACAAGGTACGCGCATATATTCTCTCCTTCTGCATCTCATATGCCTGTATCTGCAAATGTATGTGCTTTTTGTCTAATCAAAGTTCGATTTGAAGATACTGTTTGTTGTTGGATCTCGTCTCTCGCGCTGTTATGTCACCAAGTTCCTGCGTTTTTTTGTTAAGTTATTCTAATTCTGTGATTGGGTTTTTTCTCTCTGGATTTAATTTCAAAGCAACAAAAATTTGGAAAAAAAAAAAGGGGGTTTATGATGACAAATAAAGTGGATATACAGCTGATCGAGGTCTTAAAGCTTCATGGAACTTCATAAGAGTGTATAATACTGGAAATGGTGATGGCTGTTGTTTGGGTGTTGCAATTTTCATTTTCACATTTCTAGAATCATGTGTAAAATTTTACTGAAGTGGATATTGGTGGAATTGAAAATACACTTTCAAATTATTGGGTTTAGTGGAAGTAAATTTTCAGTTTCCATCTCTTGATTATTGAAGGATTTGGAGTAGTTGTGATCTATTTGGTTTTGTGCATTTCCTATTGGGAGGCTCATTGTTTTAGAGTTTGCTATTGAAGTTACGAAGGATCAGTGTTTATGTTATGAGCCTCTCAAGATACATATACATAAACAAGAACAAGAACAACAATATTCAGCCTTAAACCCAGGGCCAATTACATGGATTTTAGCTTGATAATCATCTTTACCATTACATTCAGGCACTGATGCAATGGCTCTAATACTTGAGCAATATGACACGTTGATAAAGAGGGTTATACTTCCTAATGAAATGATATTTTGTCTAGAATTCATGGTAAGAAGATTAAATAAATTTTACATCAGCTGTCAGCTATTGAATGCCACCCCCCTCCATTATCTGTGCTTGTGATTGGCTGTAGTAAGGAGTAACAACTTTTAACACTTCTACCCACTCATAGGCGGAGTTAGGATACATATACGCATGTGTTAAGAAAGTTCTTAGACAAATCAACTCCTCAATTATGATTGAGAAGTAGATAAAACTCATTTGAATTATTTTCCAACTTTTTTTTTTGTAAAGTTATGTAATATCTGCAAATATGTGCTTGTGGCCCATTTGATAGGCCTTCAGCTTTTAGTTTTGGTTTCATTACGTTTGGGAATGAAAATAGAAAATATTATTTGATAATTTGTTTTAGTTTTAAAAATTTCCAGAACAAGAAAAAAGTGTTTCTATAATTTTCATTTTGTTTTCTTCTTGTCTGGAGATTGAACTTAGGAAGTCAACGGAGGGGTCATTGGCTAGCTTTGCCAGCCAGTCGTTGACATTCCCATGCATCTTGCCAACTTGCTGGAGCTGCCAGTGACCCTAGTCACAGGTGGTGGGAAGGACACAGAAAATTAAGAAAAATACAACAATCAAACAAAAAACTGAAAATAAAGTATAGTTTTCAAGAGCATGTTAGGGATTTTTTTCTTAAATGAATATGAATGCATATACAAAATGAAAACAAAAATGAAAACTAAAAATAGAAAATTTAAAGCTATGTCAAATGGTTTGTAGCTAATGTTATAAGGAGGAATATTACCTTAAGGAACAAGATGGGGCAACTTTCTCTCACATCTTTCTTTGTGAAGCTTTTTACTCCTTTTGGGCTAGGGTTAGACTGTTTTTTGCATCCTTCTGTCATGACCCCAAGGGCAGTAGTTGTGATTGTACTGGAGTTGTTAGTTGTAGTTACTTGAGTTGGTTAGTGTGTTAGTTGATTAGTTGGTTAATAACTGAATGGTTGTAAACAGCCTATAAATAGGCTATAGGTTAGAGAAGAAGTGCTATGACAGGATTGAATGAAACATTATGTTTTCCCTCCCACTCTTCTCTCTCCCTCTGTACGTCTAAAACCTTTCCTTTCCTCCTTCATTTCTCCTTCTTTTCTATTATGTTTTCTCCCTCTAATTATGTTCTTTCTTCTTCAATTTCCTATTCAAACCCTAGGGTCGTGACAATTAGTATCAGAGCCAACGGTTCTTGACTGTGGATCCAACTAATTTAGTGGTGATTCCGACGATTCTAGCGACGAAATCTAGTAGCAGACCCATCAAAACAAGTCAGGCTGTCTCTAGAAACTGATCAAGAGGCAATCTTGATCGAAGCTGAGGTACGGAATTCGGTGATTGCAACTTGAGTTTAGGTTGGAAGGAAGACGTTGATCGATGAGTGGGGCAAAATTGAACGTGTTGCGGGAGGTAATTCGAGAAGCGGCGAATTTCGGTGATTCCAAAAATTGGATTATGGGCGATCTTGAAGGCGCAATTCTGAAGCAACTATAGCGGTGGTGATCAAAGGTGGATTGCAAGACTGATTGGGTGGTAGGAGGTGGACAAGCAGTTCTGGGCTTTCGATTCCTCTTATCGCTGATAATTTCTGTCAGGCGATTTCTCACAAGTAGATAGCAAATAGTTGCAGTGGTTCAACTAACTGGTTTGGATTGGGGTGTGGGTCATGGCTATTTTCAATTTGGATTGGCGGCGAGTCCAATGATTTTTGGCTTTGAATTCCGATGATCCCTAACGATAATTCCGATTTAACTTCATCAAAGTAGATCGTAACGGAGCATTAGTTTCAGGCAATTTCGGCGCATTCAAGAATTCCGACAATTTCAAGTGGTCCTCGGTTGTATGGTTCTTGGAAATTGCTTAGGGCAATTGATAGATTCTTGTTTCATAGGTGAATTTGCAAGGATTTGAACTGAGAAGATGGATACAGGAATTGCAAATACTTGGGATAGTATTGAGAGCAAATTGAAAGGTCTATCAAGCAAGTTTGATGAATTTTTTATTAAGTATACCAAGAAGAATCAGGTTGGAGATGAGAGTTACAACAAGGAGTTCAACAAACTGAAACACGAGGACTTGGTTATGGAGTATTTGGTCAAGTTTGAGAAATTGAAAGCACGGGCGCTCCATTCCCATCCAACCTTGAATGAGTCTTATTTTGTATCAAGATTCACTAATGGTCTTAATGATACATTGAGACTTATGGTGAAAATGTTTTGTCCTCCTACGGTGGAACAAGCGGCGAAGAAGGCGAGGCTGCAAGAATTGGTGCTGGAAGCCATTTATCTTAAGAGCAGCCAGTAGGACAAAGGTATTTCTATGGCTACCCCTAGTTTAAAGCAAGAAGTTGATGAATTTCCCCCAATGGATTAGGAAATTCAAGAAGTAAAAGATAATCCTATTGAGAAGATCTCTATGGAAGAGGAGAAAGTGGAAGATGTTGTGAACTCGAGAAAGGATATGATCACAACAACTCTGAATTTTGAAGACTTCAAGTCTGTTTCTCTTTTAAAAAAAGGCACTCCTCCAATACCAAATGACAATACAAAGCTAATTTTTGAGGATCCACTGAATAGAGACAGAGGAGGAAAATGCGGTTAAAAAATGTCAATGTGTGGCAAAAGATTTTGTTGACCTTTTAGGCACTACCAAGGATATCACAACAGATGATATTGTTGGAGATTTCTTAGCCGTTGAAGAGGCAAAGGAGTTGTTGCTGATTTTAGTAGAGGAAAATGAAGGCGGTACTTCAAAAGAGCTTGAAATACTTGCTGAACAACAAGATGTTGTTTCCTCTCTCATTCATCAAATAAAACCAATAAGGAGAAAGCAAAAGAGACCAAGGCCAGTAAGAGAAAAGAAGAAAAAAGGCAAAAAAGAATTCAAATTGTGAAGGCTAGAATTGGATGAAAAATAGGGTCAGCAACTACAAGTTATGAGGGACAAGAACTCTCTTAAGGAGGGGGGAAATGTCATGACTCCTAGGGCAATAGTTGTAATTGTACTGGAGTTGTTAGTTGTAGTTACTTGAGTTGGTTAGTGTGTTAGTTGATTAGTTGGTTAATAACTGAATGGTTGTAAACAACCTATAAATAGGCTGTAGGTTAGAGAAGAAGGGCTATGAATGGATTGAATGAAACATTCTGTTTTCCCTCCCACTCTTCTCTCTCCCTCTGTATGTCTAAAACTTTTCCTTTCCTCCTTCATTTCTCCTTTCTGTTCTTTTTTTCTCTCCAATTCTGTTCTTTCTTCAATTTCCTATTCAAACCCTAGGGTCGTGACACCTTCTTGAGTATGTATTGTGTATGGTTTCATGTACTAAACTTCTAGAAGTGGTATGTCTTGCATGACTTGGTTAATAATGCTCGAGTATAGCGGAGAGAATTTGTATTGTAAACCAAACACCATAAGTTTGTCTTGGCAGAAAGTTTGTTTCTTTCTTTTTCTAGAAGAAGGGAGCATTACTAGTGTTCAAGGCTTCCCACCTTGCGATGGTGTGTAGAGGATCATTCTTGGTCACAGCCTTACCATAATTTTGTAAAGTAGCTTGTTTTTTGGTTTATGTAATGCTATATATATATATATATATTTAGATTCTTGTTATTGAGTGATAAGCATTGCATTTGGCTAGCTTACTTGCATATGCACTTTTACTTATCATTATTTTATTTTATTTTTCTGGGCCCAGCTCTTCTGCTTCCCCTTAATGTGTTTTCTTTTCTTTTCTTTTCTTTGAGTTGCACTATTGTTTCATAATGGTCATACTCTGTTTAATTTATGCTATTGTACTACATTCTCGATTCCAACCTTTGTAATGGCTTGTTCTTTAGTCATTGACTTGGATTTATGGGAATTAGCTTTTTATGTTTTGATTTCTTTTGTACCCATAAGGAGAACAAAATAAATAATTGTTCTTTGAATAATTATTATTATGTTTGTACTTGTGCTTATGTTCTTTCTTTTCTACCTCATGTAAATCCTAGTCTGTTTCTCTCTTTTCGCATCTTAATGACTCTTACATTCAATGGTTGTTAACTGATACATGACATGATGTTTGCTATTTTGTTGCTTGAGTTACTTTTTGCTTCAATTTCTTTGTAATCACTTCTTATTTATGTAATCCCAGATTAGGATAATGAATTTTAAGAATGTTAAAGTTCCAAAGGTGCCTGGAGGTGGTGCATCTTCTGCTGCTATTAAGTTGGGAGTTATTGCTGGACTTGGCTTGTATGGAGTTGCTAACAGCCTCTACAATGTCGATGGTGGGCACCGTGCTATTGTCTTCAACCGTATAGTTGGTGTGAAGGATAAGGTTTGAGTTTGCTGTTGTACTTTCTCTCGTAATTAAATATACACACATTTTAAAACTGTTTTGAAAAAGAGACAAAAAAATGTTTGAATATTTTATTCACGTGTTAGGTTATATACATGTCACGGAAAGGGGACCCGAAATTGATAACCCAAGTAGCTATAAGTATTAGTTTGTTTTTGCTCACTAGTGTAATTTTCTTACTGCTGTAATTTTGCTATTTACTACTGTAACTCCACTATAGATGTTAGTTAGCCAGGCTGGCAGATTCTCCACGTGGAGGGGGGGGGGGGGGGGGGTAGAATAGGACAAAAAGGCTGTTATAACTGCATGGAGAAGGGATCTGCTGTGGCAGCCTCCCACCGATCGATTGTATAAATATTCCCAAGCTTGCTGGGAAGATTATGATTGAATTGAATATCTGAACCAATTCTTCCTCCTAACGCTCTAATTCTCTCACTCTCTTCTCTCTCATTCTCTCCCTCCCTTGCTCTATTCTATTCTGTTCGGTAGAAATCATCTCCTAATCCATACCAGGCTTGGAGAGTTCTAAATTCACGGACGTGCTATGAGATTTTGGTATCAGAGCCACCTGTCCTCGGTCGGTTAAGGAAGAAGACGGTGATGGCAGAAGGGACCCGTATGAAGAATTTGGAATCCCAACTACAACAGGCCATCTCGGTCATGATCGAATGCCAAAATCAAATCGACTAGCTGGAGTTAGGAGCTACCCGGAGCCATGAAGCGATCATGGCGTTGGATCGCCGAGTGGAGAGCACAATGGATGGATTGAAGCAGAGATTGGAAGGGTTCATCGCAAGGGTGCGAGATGAACTGGGTGTGCAAATGCAACAGTTCATAGTTATGTTTGTTCACCAGAACCCGATAAGGATGTCTCTTGATTTTCCACCTAGAGAGCGTGCAAAACCAATCCTATAGAGGAATATGACTAACAGGGGACGAGGGATTTCGGAGATTGAGGTGGACCAGGAGGAGGAGTTGGTTGGATTGATGGAAAGGGGTCGGGAAGGTCCTGTAAATCACCAGCACCCAGGGTTCCTGATGCCCCGGATGGAGATTCCCTCTTTCAAGGGAGTCAATCGACTCAATCCTTGATGGTGGCTGAGGAAATGCAAGAGAATGTTTGAGTGGTATGGTGTTCCTGAAGGGTAGAGAGTACCCCTGGCTACAACCTATTTCAATGAGGTGGTTGACACATGGTACCAAGGAAGCCTTGGACATGGGAGGATTTATGCTTGGGAGGAATTCTCTGAGAGGGTGTGTGAAAGGTTTGGGGAAAGGAGTATGGTGGACATTGTAGAGGAATTTAACAAACTGAGGCAAACCGGTAGTGTGGAGAGCTACCAAAAATGCTTTCAGGAGCTAAGATCTCTCATAATCCAACATAATCATCACCTCTCAGAGACCTACTTCGTGTCGAGTTATCTAAGTGGCCTTAATGACGAGCTCAGACCAATGGTGAAGGTATTGAGGCCTCAGTCAGTGGAGCAAGCCTCAGAGAATGCCAGGCTACAAGAGTTGGTGGTAAAAGCTTTAATGAGGAAGTAAAGGTAGCAAATGAGAGGAGTGGTAGTAGGCTCATCTAATACTGCAGGAGGAGATCCCAATTGGGAACAGATAAAAGGGAGTAGTGGGGTCAGAGGGGCAATAGGCCCTAACCCAGCTCCTTTTGGAGAGTAGCTGCGGGAGTAGAGAAGACTGACAGGATTGTGCTTTTAGTGTGGAGAGAAGTACCATATGAGGCATCAGTGTAAGAGGCAGATACTATTGCTGGAAGGGGATGAGGAGCCTGACCAAGAGGTAACAGAAGAAGAAGATGAGGAAGGGGCTGAGGAAGACAATGGAGAAATATCAATCCATGCCTTGAAGGGGGTAACTGACAAAAAAATAATAAAAGTAGAGGGGCAGATTAAAGAAAAATGCCTAATGGTCTTAATTGACAGTGGGAGTACCCACAACTTTCTAGATGAAGGCATGGCCAAGAAGCTGAAATGTCAACTCACGGGTACCCCACCCTTGAGTGTGACCGTGGCTAATGGCCAACGGGTGATGAGTACCTTGGCTGCAACGGGTTCTGCTAGGAGATGCAGGGCGAAAAATTTGAAGCAGACCTAAGATTGTTACAATTGGGGGGATGTGATGTAGTATTGGGGGTGGATTGGATGAAAGGAGTAAGCCCAATTAGCTTTGACTTTAATTGAATGGAGGTGTTATTTGAAAAGGAAGGAATAAGGATGATATTGGCAAGAGGTAAGGAGGCTGGAACATGCAGGATAATACAGAAGGAGGTTGCAAAAGGTGATCAAGGGAAAATGGAGTCAGCTGGTCAATCTCTTCTCCATTATAACAGCAGAGGAGCCCCCAAGAGGGCACGGAAAGGCCTACCTAACTGTCAACTCGACTAGGGAACTCCCTGATCAGGTAAATCATTTAGATTGTATTAATGAATTGCTGGCAGGATATGAGAACCTTTGCATGGAACCCAATTCCCTACCTCCCACGAGACCATTTGATCATACCATTCACCTAAAGCCAAATATCGAACCCATTAATGTGAGATCCTATCGATACCCCCCACTACAAAAGAATGAAATAGAAAGAATGGTGAGGGAAATGCTTCAATAGTCCATTATCAGGCCCAGCCAAAGCCCCTTTGCTTCCCCCATCTTATTAGTAAAAAAGAAAGATGGATCATGGTGATTTTGTGTGGATTATCACCAACTCAATGCCATAACCATTAAGGATAAATTCCCTATGCCTTTGGTAGAAGACCTCTTAGATGAACTTCACCAACCCCAAGTCTTTTCAAAGCAGGATTTGTATTTGGGGTATTATCAAATTAGGATGAGGCCGAAAGACATACATAAAACAACTTTTAGAACCCACCACGGGTACTTTGAATTCTTGGTAATGCCATTTGGGCTTACTAATGCCTTGACCACCTTCCAATCCTTAATGAACCCAATATTCGAACCCTACTTTCGGAAATTTATCCTTGTGTTCTTTGATGACATATTAGTTCACAACCCTTCCCTTAGCCAGCACCTAATTCATCTTAAGACCACCCTGGACATCCTCAAATCTAACTAGCTTTTCATTAAGAAATCTAAGTGTGCATTTGGTCAAGGGCAAGTGGAATATTTGGGGTACATTATATCCAAGGGAGGGGTTAGCACTGATCCAAAGAAGGTGGAGGCTATGGTGTCCTGGTCGAGGCCTAATTTAGTGAGATCTTTGAGGGGATTCCTAGGATTAATCGGGTACTACCGATGGTTCGTAAGAAATTATGGGATCCTTAGCAAACCACTAACAGAATTATTGAAGGAGAGAAATTTCAGTTGGGGCCTTGAAGCCGAAGGGGCCTTTGAGAAGCTAAAAGAAACCATGAGTGGAGTGCCAGTATTATGGCTGTCCGATTTCAATAAGACCTTTGTCCAAGAGACAGATGCATGCAGGGCAGGTGTAGGAGTAGTCCTAGTGTAAGAAGGAAGGCCATTGGCATTCTTAAGTCAAGCCTTGGGCTTAAAACATGTGGGGCTTAGCATATATGAGAAGAAGTTTCTCGCGATGCTGATAGCTATAGATAAATGGAGACATTACTTGGAGGTGGTGAGGTTTATAATTAAAACGGACCTCGAAAACTTGAAGTTTCTGTTACAGCAAAAACTATGAACACAATTGCAAAAAAAAGGGATGGCCAAGTTGATGGGTTTAGACTACTCGATACAATACAAGAAGGGAAAAGAAAATATGGTTGCCGATGCTCTTTCAAGGTGTCATGAGGAGGGGAATGTGGCAGCCATAACTACTGTTATTCTAGAATGGTGCCAACAAGTGATAGAAAGCTGTGAAGGAGATGATACAGTGAGGGAGTTATTGGAAAGGGTGGCCATGGGATCTGAAGGAGTCGAAGGGTATACATTGGTGAACGGGATGTTGAGACATCAGGACAGGATTGTAATTGGAAATAATGAAGATTCCAAGAAGAGAATCTTGCAGTCATTGCATGAGTCTCCATCGGGGGGACACTCCAGGATCCAAAATACTTACCTTTAGGTGAAGCAACTCTTCCATTGGCTAGGGCTGAGAGTAGAGGTAAGAAAGTTTGTGTTGGGCTGTGACATTTGCAGAAGATGCAAAACTGAGAATGTGGCCTACCCTGGGCTTCTACAGCCCCTGCCAGTGCCTGAACAAGCCTGGTCTAGTGTCTCTATGGATTTCATCGAAGGGCTGCCTAAATCAGAAGGAAATGACAGTATAATGGTTGTGGCAGACCGGTTCACAAAATTTGCTCATTTCATAGGATTGGCCCATCCGTATACTGCTAAGAAGTGGCTCAAATCTTCATAGATCTGGTGGCAGCTCTGCATGGGATTCCCAAGACAATTATCCCAAGACAATTATCTCCGATCGAGACAAGATTTTTACGAGCACCCTATGGAAGGAGCTTATGAAGGCGTTGGGCACTAAGTTGAATATGTCTTCAGCCTATCATCCCCAAAAACATATGGTAATATTGAGCGGGTAAACCAGGGCTTAGAAAGTTATTTGAGGTGTATTTGCATCTTGTAGCCCAAGAGCTGGCATAGATGGCTTTTCCTAGCCCAGTGGTGGTATAATTCCGACCACCACTCTTCCTTAAAAATGTCTCCTTTTGAGGCTCTCTTTGGATACAAGCCTCCTCTATTACCGGTTATAGGAGAACAGTCCACTGTGGCCTCAGTAGAGGAGTATTTGCAGCAGATAAGGATGGTATTGCAACAATTAAAACAAGAATTGGCTACAGCTCAAAATAGGATGAAGTAGGCTGCAGATAAGAAAAGAAGTGACAAGGAATTTGAGGTAGGGGAGAAGGTATACCTAAGATTGAGAAAACCCCACTTGAAGGCTATTACTCAAAGGCCGGTCTCAAAGCTTGCTCCTAAGTATTTTGGTCAGTTCCTTATATTAGAAAGGGTAGGGAAGGTGGCTTACTGGCTACAGCTTCCTGAGGGAAGCCAAATTCACCTAGTTTTTCATGTCTCCCCATTAAAGAAAACAGTGGGGTCTGAGCAAGTGAACCCTACAATGCCCACCATTCCCGAAGAGAAGGATAATATGGAAGAACCGGAAGCTATTTTGGATAGGCAGGTAATTCATAACCAAGGGGTTCCACTCATCCAAGTACTAGTGAAGTGGCAGGATGGGGCAACAGGGAGCAACACTTGGTAGTACTTGCCTAATTTACTCAAACAGTTCCCCAGAGCTGCCAGCCTCCTCAGCATTTCTTGAGGACAAGAAAGGTGTGAGGGGGAATTGTCACAGAAAGGGGACCCGGAACTGATAACCCAAATAGCTATAAGTATTAGTTTATTTTTGCTCACTAGTGTAATTTCCTTACTGCTGTAATTTTGTTATTTACTACTATAACTCCACTAGAGATGTTAGTTAGCCAGGCTGGCAGATTCCCACGTGGAGGGGGGGGGGGGGGGAGAATAGGACAAAAAGGTTGTTATAATGGCTGGCATGGAGAAGGGATCTGCTGTGGCAGCCTCCCACCGATCGGTTGTATTAATATTCCCAAGCTTGCTGGGAAGATTATAATTGAATTGAATATCAGAACCGATTCTTCCTCCTAACACTCTAATTCTCTCTTTGTTCTCTCACTCTCTTCTCTCTCATTCTCTCCCTCCCTTGCTCTGTTCTGTTCCGTTCAGTAGAAATCATCTCCTAATCCATGGGCTAGGAGAGTTCTAAATTCACGGACATGCCGTGACAATACAACTCTACTAGGTATAACTTAGGAAAACACTATGTACAAGGCTAAGCATGTACAACACTATAAAGCTAACAGAACAATCGTTGTTGAAATAATATATAATTGCTTCTTTTATGCACTTCCATATTTACTCTCTCAGATTGATTTCAAAATGCTTGTTCAGCATTTCAGAAGTATGGGCATTTCAGAAATATGATATCTTTGCTAGATTTCCCTTCCCTCATTTTCAAGCACCTCGATATTGGCTGCTTGCCGTTGCCTATGATTTATTTTTTGCGTGGGGATAACTTGATGAAACACTAAAACTTGATTTCACATTCATACAGAAACATTTCTGTTAGCCAGCACTTGAGATTATGGTTTGAAATGCATTTCTTTTTCTGCTCTTCTTATTCTTATATCATCCCTGCTGACTTTCTTCATTTGTCAGTGTTTGTTTCGAGTCTCAATAAGATTATAAACAGTGATAGACATGTTAAGATATAAATTTGCCTTTCATCTATTTTCTACTAATGTTGTGTGTTTTCCTGTTGGATTTCCAGGTTTATCCCGAGGGGACACACCTGATGATTCCATGGTTTGAAAGACCAATAATTTATGATGTTCGTGCCCGTCCCCATTTGGTGGAGAGTACTTCTGGGAGTCGTGACCTCCAGATGGTATCTTCCTAAAGAAATTTACCACATTTAAGTTGTTGACAAAGAGTGTTGTGCTGCTGCAGTTGAAGTTGTTGCTGCAAGTTCAGCTTTAATCATTATTGTTATTATTTATCTTATTTATATGCCATTCTCTTTCGGATAGCATCCTTTTCATTGTGAGGAGCATTTGCTGTCCAAACTGGAAGTTATGTCATATTTGTATGTTCTTTTTGTTATTGTTAGCTGTCAAAAGTCTTTAAAATTACCTTTAATATCATAAAAAGCTACAGGGGGTGGGGGTTCTCTTGGCTTGCTATCAAGCTCATACTGAAGTTCTGATTTCCAAGCTTTACAGGCTTGCTATGACTAGGTAATCTCATTCTGTTGCTTATCTAGTAAGAAGGATTAGGAAGATAAATCTGCCATTATCTATTGCATGAGCCATTGGCTCAGATTGTGGACTTAATTGTGACACCAACATGTTACAAACTAGGAACAGCTTGTCTTGTCAGCCTATTGAGGATAATGGTGATCAGAGTCTGAATTCCTGTGAAGAATAAGATCAGAGTCTGAGAAGATATTTATACAGAGGTTCCCTGTATGTGTTCTTATGTCAAGTGAGAAAGAGAAGTTATCTCGTGGACATGGAATTCAAGATTGACTGTACCCTAGAATTGTATTTAGGTCATTTATTCTCCTCCTGTTAAAATAGCTCTCCTTTGTTCATGACTTCTTTATGTGTCAGGCTAAAGATATTTACTTTTTGGATCTATTGCTTGTATGTTGTATTTAATGTATGTACAATTGACTCGTATGTGTTCATTGTTTTATTGGGGAAAAGCAGTTTAGAGAATCTTTAGCTAATGTTAGCACCAAGAAGCATTAATCAAAGAGGTATTTTCATTTTTTGGTACCTTCCTTTAGTAAGCAAAATTCAGTTGACTGGAGACTTAAATCAACTAGTTTTCTATCAATGAAACACTTTCTACTTGACACGTGTGCTTCAACTTAGTAAGCTTTAACCACTACTTTTTGGTCTGTTACATCTGTTTGCACTTCTAAGCATTGTTGAAGCCAAAATAGTCCTTTGTTAATCCCTTTCGTCTGCTATGTAATTGATGATCATGAAAGATATTCTACAATAATTGTTGCTTCATTATTTTGTATGATCTTGGCTTTTATTGCAAATTTATAGTGAGATCACTTTCTTCCATGCAGATGGTGTTTGTGGACCTTAAACTTTGGGGGGGTTTGCTTTGCTTAAAACCAATGTTATAGTCATTGCACATTTTTCAAGTTCACATTTTCTATGAAGTATGAGACAGGGATCAAGTGTTTCATATCTTGAATTTGTTTAATGTTTGATTCCCATTCATAAATAAAAACTCCTGAATCATGCTCATTGCATTCATTTGGCGCTTTCTTTTTTTTGGGCTTGAAAATGAGATGACACTTATTTGATAATGTTTGTTGTTTGCCTTCCATTCTTAATTGCTCTCTCTCTCTCGCTCTCTCTCTCACACACACACACGTCATTCGAGGCCTTTTTGCTTACCACCTGTTTTCTCTCTGAGTCGCACTTATGCAACTTCCTGATGGTGTTGTCTTGATATATTTTTTTCCTATTTTCCCTTTGTGCTAGTGCTCATGGATAGTATAATGCAGAGCTAGAATTTATGTTGTTAATTGTCTTGCATCACCTGTAGCCCTGGTTGTTTTGAATGTAACATTGCTTTTAATGTTGCTTTACAGGTCAAGATTGGTCTTCGAGTACTTACCCGTCCTGTACCAGACCAGCTACCTACAGTTTATCGTACACTTGGTGAGAACTTTAATGAAAGGGTCTTGCCTTCAATCATTCATGAAACTTTAAAAGCAGTGGTTGCTCAGTACAATGCTAGCCAGCTTATTACTCAAAGAGAGGTAGGGAGCTAAGCATATTCTACTAACAGTTTAATTTACAAATGAGGGATTCTCATTGGTCATTTAATTTTGTATGCACATCATTGGTGCCCTATATTTCTCAGTTTTTTTTTTTTTTAAATAACAAATTCCATCTTATTGTACCAAACTTTTTCTTTTTATTATTAATTTTTTGAATTAAATTATGTTTCCTTCCTTTGACAAAGTGATGGGTAATGGGCATATTATTGTAGGCTGTTAGTAGGGAAATACGGAAGATATTAACAGAGAGGGCAGCTTATTTCAACATAGCACTGGATGATGTCTCCATTACAAGCTTAACATTCGGGAAGGAGTTTACGGCTGCAATAGAAGCCAAACAGGTAGCTGCACAAGAAGCTGAGAGGGCCAAATTTGTTGTTGAAAAGGCTGAACAAGACAAGCGAAGCGCAATTATCCGCGCACAGGTGAGATGAAAATGTTTTCTAAACTTTAGTTTCTGATCTATGCTTCTAGGTAGGACATGAAGTTTCTTAACACAAAAGTAGTTCTTAAGGTATGGTGGGAATGCTTTAGTTTTTGACATGATACAACTTGCTGGATTATTGCATGGCCTTGCTCACACTCATAGCTTAAAAGACAAATGTATCTAATCAATTTAGTGAAGTTGAGTAAATAAGAATAACAACATATCAAGTCTTAACAACACTATGTTGGAAACTCATGTAGATCCAAAATGGCTAATGTTGGCGGAATTTGGTTTGAATATCAATTGGTTCTTTAGAGATTTAATCAATTTTTTAATTAAAGATGGATTTTGAATCCATTTTATTATTGTTATTATTACTATTTTTTTTTTTTTTTTAATTTTGTTGACAGTACCTAGTACCTTCTAGTCTTAATCTCGTTCTTCCTTCTTTTGTGAATTTCAAAGTCATGAATCATGCCTGCACTGTTGCCAAACAGATTTACCTTTTTACTTTTCTTTGTTTGGGCGAAGGATGCGAAAGGACTCAACAAAGTTCTTGGGATCTGTTGACATTGATCCTAAGTTGGATTCTTGGAAGTAATAATTCATGTTTTGATTTTCTTTGTGTCTGTATTTCGACCTTTCAAACAATAGGTACCTTCCTGTTTCTTTTATATTTCTTTAGTTGCTTCTTAATTTCTCTTAAAATTGTTCTGCCTTTTTTCCTTTAATGAGAACATTGGCATTTGTGGCGAGTTTCTTGGTAACCTCTTCTGGTGCTTGATCACTTGGCTGAAGACATTTTTTCCTGCTCTATTTTTCACAGGGAGAGGCCAAGAGTGCCCAGCTGATAGGCCAAGCCATTGCCAATAATCCAGCATTTATCACACTACGAAAGATCGAAGCTGCCAGAGAAATTGCACATACAATTTCAAACTCTGCCAACAAGGTTTTCTTGAGTTCAGATGATCTGTTGCTGAACCTTCAGGAGATGAACTTGGCAGGTTAAAAATTCCTTTTGAACCCTCCTAACTGCTGTTTTGGATGGTAAAATTGTGAAATGAGGGAATTTTTCTTTGGAACTTTTTAAACTGTTAGATCAACATGCAGAATGCAAGTCAGTGTTCCATGATCATAGAAGCAGGTTTTTCTTGAGGGCCTTTATCATTTGGTTACATGGCTTACTCTTTGTTAGTTTGTTTTCTTCATGATGTGCTAATTGAGGATGTGAACTGGGGAACATGCTTAAAATAGTTGAGCAACATGACCGTTCTTGATATCTTGCTCCTGCATCATATGATCAAGTTGTCCTATAATGCATGGTAGAAACTCTATTGAAGATGGGCCTTATTAGGTTCAGAATGGATGGTAGAAGTGATACCAATTGAGCATGGATTATTGTTTATATGTATTGTGATCCACATCTTTGAGTGAAAGGTTTTTTGCTTTGCGAGGGTTAGAAGTCAGAGACGGTCATTTTTGTATGTTATATTATTTTCATTTTGTAAAGAGATCGTTCTTTAAACTCAAATGTGTGACCAATAGCTTAGGATACCCATGAATCTTTATCCTGCAGTTCCTTTGGTTGATCCCCTCTTGTATACATGTTACTAAGGGGGCAAAAAAGCGAAAGAAGCAATAGCTTAGAATACCCATGAATGACCTAAGGCATCCTAGAATATAGTCCCCACATGTACCACATATACGCCTTTAAGACACCCTTACTTGAAGAAAACCAACTAAGACCCCATTGCTCAATAATTGCAAACGAGCTGATATGTTGTGGAACAATAGGAAACTTGCCAATTCTACTTAGAGATACAAAATTTTGTTATATGAGGGCAAGCCTTAGGTTCTTGCTTTATGATTGGAAGGTTATAGAGAGTTGGAGTTGTGGGAAATGGTCTCTTTGCAAAGCAAATGTAATATTATGGTCTCTGTTAAGCGAATGAGAAAGCTTTTTTCTCTTCCCTCAAGCTTGCCCCCTTGGTGGTGCGCTCTCCCTTTACTCAAACTTAGGATTTGAGTCGTCACCATTGAAGCTTCAGTCCATTTCCTTTCCCTCCATTTCCTATCTAGATCTAGCCATATCCCTGCTCTCTGAAACCCTATCCTCCTTTGAGCCTTAAGTTCCCAAGTCTTCTCCTAAATCCCAAAACCTAACTTTGCACTTTTACCTTCATGTCCTTAACCTTCAAACCCTACCCTACCCTCGTTTCCTTAGTGTTTAACCCTAGCCCCACCACCAGTGTTTAACCCTATGTTCGTCGCCTTCAGAGCATCAGAATAGTTGATTACTTTTAGCGCCCTTCAGAGCATCATAAGAGTTGATACCTCTTAGTTGTATTTATAGCTACAGTTAGTGTTTCTTTCTATGATCATCGGAATGCTTTATTTTTCAATTTTTTGCCCCCGTCATTCAGTTGCAAAGGCTTCTCCCTTGCGATTCGTTGCTCTACAAGGAACTCTCCCTTGCTCCTGTTTTTTGATTTTCGGGTTTCCCCTTATGCTTTTCCATTCTATCTCCATACACCTTTTCCCTTCAGTCTCTGTTCTCCCATCCAACCCCTCGTTTTACTGGCTGTCTCAAGAGATTGTGCGGACCCCCTGGGGCATCCCTTGGTGCTTTGTCCCTGTGATCCTGGGAAACGTCTATAGATGCCTTATCTTTCCAACCCCATTCTAGACATCTGTAGATTTGGAAGTCTTCTACCCCAACTGAACTCGAGCTTAATATTATACATGGACATTTCGCCCAGTTGGTAAATCTCTATGATCCTAGGTTTTATTGGTAAAGCTACTATTCTAGCCAAAGCCCTATTCGAGGAAAAGGCTTAGATAGTAGCCATGACCTCTCGCCCAGAATAAGGTGACCTTCAATGGTCTTTTTCATTCCATTGTTGGGATTTTAAAGCCAGTTTTCATAGCTTCCCCTCATGGACTTTAGTCCATGTCCCTTGAATTGAAAATGGGTCAGTGACTAGGTGCAGTCGAATATATATTTTGTTGGGTTATGTGATGCTCTTCTGGTTGCTAAAAAAAAAAGGTTGCCGATCTATGGTACTAGATTTTGTTTCCCAGGAGATGGCTCAATGCTTGATGTTGGAGTGCAGGAGAGCTGTTGGTTATATGCTTTTGTTCGTCTCTTAATATGCATTAGGGCTTGTTGTTGGTCTTGATTGTTTCTTGTTCCTTATGTTGGACCCTTGTTGCCATTGTGAAAGAGAATCACTACCACTGCCACTCTGAAGTTACCCCCCCCCCCCCCCCCCCCCCCCCCTCTCTCTCTCTCTCTCTCTCTCATTTTCGGTGAGAAGGGAAGGGGTCTGTGAAGTTACCCCCCCCCCCCCCCCCCCCCTCTCTCTCTCTCTCTCTCTCTCTCTCTCTCTCTCATTTTCGGTGAGAAGGGAAGGGGTTGTTGAGAACCCCATCCGGTTTGGGAGGCCAAACTCTGGGTATCGTAAAAAGAGAGGGAAAGTGAGGTGAGAGAGAAAGAGAGAGCCAGGGAGGAAGTTTAAAAATGAAGGTAAAATGAAGTTAATGTCATTTTTGATAAGTTGGCGGGGTCCGTTTTCTTTTACCAAACCTTAGGGTGTCAGGTGCAATTTATCCTTAAAATGGTTGTTTAAAGTGTATTTTTGTCATTTTACATATAGTAAAATATTAACGAAATATTTTTTAACTTGCTTTTAATAAATATAACATCCGCATTTAATTATTAAATGCTACTTTTATTAATATTTTTTTTCATAACACAACACAATAGGCTCTAAATTACATAATAACACAACCCCTTATTTATATGAAAGGACTATTTTACCCTCCTTTCTGAACTTTCTTTAGAAGACAATGGTTTTCTCATGAGATTCAGCACTCCAATTCATACACGAGGGGATACAGTGATCTATGCTTAAGATATAAAGGGGATAGGGTTAATAGTGTAAATTTCATTCCAATATATACCATTTTCAAGATGAAAAGACCTTGTAAATTTAACTTTTCAAATTAAAAGTGCCTTGACTAAGGCCTCAAGCTTTTGAGCTTCTTTTGACAAAGTCCATGTTAAAATTTAATAAAAATTTTAAAATATTTTTTAACTTTATCTTAAATCATTTGATATCTTAATTCGAAAAATATTCAAATCTTATCTTCATATAATTTTATCTTATTCATTTTAACAAATATTACCTTAACGAAAATTAGGGGTGTTAAAAAAAATCGGTGCACCGCGAAAATTGGTCAAACCAAATTGAATCGATCGATTTTTTTTTTTTTTTTGGTCCAAAACGGTTTGGTGGTTATACAAACTGCACGGTTGGCGGTTTGTATGGTTGGCAGTTTGGTTTTAAACCAAACCGCCCAAGAAAATATAAAAAAAATATATTATTATAAAAATCACCCAACAACCCTTATTATTATAAAAATTTTATAATAATATATAACAAGTTTATAATAATATATAATTATTATAATTATCAACAGATTATAATAGTTTATAATAATATATAATTATTCTTTCCAATATTTTTATACTATATTATATGTTGTTAATAGTTATTTTCAAACCGCGGTAAACCGCACCAGACCAGACCGCAAATGCGGTCTGATTTGGTACGGTTTGGCCACACCAAAATCAAATCGCAGTCTGATTTGATCAGAAAATCGCACTAGCGATTTGCCTTGCTGAAAATGGTTCAGACTGACCAAATCGCACCATGAACACCCCTAACGAAAATGGTATTTGCACACTTAATTTTAACCCTTAAAATAACGTTTTACATAATGTATTATTATATATTTGTATTGATATGATGAAAAATATAATATATTAATGTATGGGTGACTATCGTTTAAAGTGTCAAATTTAAGTGTTTACATAATATTTTTATTTATTTTAATTTTGTTTTGACAAAACCAAGTGGGATGTGGACCTCTCACCCTTTGAATGGTTCAACTGCCTTTGTGGGGTTGTGAAGTAAAGCCTTTTCCTCTCGCTTATCTATCTGTCCCTCCCTCCCTACTAATCTATGATTCAGCACACCACAATCTTTTCCATCTGATCTATCTTTGGAATTATTGTTGATGAGTGGAACTTATAATTTAATTTAGATAATAATTAGTCACTTGCATTCAAATAATTATATAATTATCTCTACCAAAAGGGTGTCTATTTATCGACAACTAAGCTTATGAAATTGAATCTTTTTCATGTAATTTTTCATTTATTTTTATTTGGTTTGAATTCGAAGAATTATTTAGTAAAATCTAAAATGCATGCATAATTTTGGTTGTAGTTTTTATATAAAATTTTAGGGCAAAATACATTAATACCCTTGAGTAAAACCTAATACAAGAGATGATCTCTCGATTTTTAAAATTATACTCAATATCTTTAAGATTCAAAAAGTATTAGCACTTAAGTTCTTGGTGTTAATAAACAATCGATAAATTTTAAATGCCCAAAATGCTCTCCTCGACGTCCCTTTCTCGTTCTAAGATAGATAGAGTTTAACGATCGGTGACAATTGATGGTCGTTCATTTGTTTACCACCACCCTTGTTTTTTTTTTTTTTTTTTCTATAATCAAAGACAAAAACATAACAATTATAAATTGAGATAGATAAAATTGCCTTTTTAACCCTATTCTTTAATAGAATGAGCTGATAAAAGGGAAGAAATTTATTGAATTTCAAAAATCTATCTAATATACCTAAAGTTTTAGGGAAAATACCAAAAAAAAAAAAAAAAACCCAAACCTTTTTGTGAATTTGTATATTTATCCAAACATTTTAATTTTGATAATTTTACCTCAATTAACTCAATTAGATGTAATTTTATTTAACACTTAAAATTAATTTGAGAGACATGTGTTACTCTTGATGCGATACACCATCTGTCATAAAAAAAATATATATGAGTAGGATTCATATGTAGACATAAAAAAATAAAAAAAAATCAAATTATATATATAGATTTCATTCATATGTGTACATGTGAGTTTTATTCTTATTTTTTTTATTACGAGTGGCTCTTGTCACGTTAGTAATAACACACGTTTTTTATATTGATTTTATGTGTTAGATAAAATTATACTTAATTGAACTAATTATGATATAATTATCAAAATTAAAACTAAATAAATTTATGAATTTGCTAAAGTTTTTTTGTTTTTTTTTTTGCTATTTACCCAAAGTTTTATTTATTAATTATTACATCCCTTTTTGAATTCAAGGTTGGTTTCTTCCACAAAACCTTGCACATAAAGAAAAGGTACTTTGTATGACTGTATATGGGTCCCATGTTTGAATGGATATATATATATATGTATGTATGTATGTATGTATGGACCATCGAATCCGCCTTGAAAGTGAGAAAGAGATGGGGAGACAGTGTGCATGTGGGTACTCTTTTTTAACTTTGTTTTCCATTCCAAGAGAGAATCTTTGATCTCCTTACATGCCAGTACACACCATTATTGCTGCATTATTGATTGATTCTTCACTTAAATGGTTTCATTCTTTTCTTTTGTTGATGGCTTCTTTATGTTTGTTCTTATTTTACTTTAGTAACTCAATTTCACATCGATAATTTATTTAAGTAATATTTGTTAAAATAAATAAGATAAAATTATGTTAATATATAAATTTAGAATATTTTTTAAATAGAGATATGAAATGATTAAGATAAAATTAAAAAATATTTTTAATTTTTAATTTTTTTTAAAATGTGAAAGACATATGCTTCATTTTCTCTTATTTGTAAGGTCTAAAATAAATTTATCTAGAATGAGAAAGAGATAAATTTATTTAAAAAGTTAAATAAGAAGTCACGTGATTTATTTTTTAAGAGTCGTTAGAAAAATTTAACAAATACACAATGAAAAATACTTTTATCTAGATTACTTTTTATATATAATTTTTTATGATTTATATATTGATTAACAAACACTACCTTAACGATTATGGTGTTGCAGATCGTGTTGATCATAATTATTTTAAAATTAATATTTTATCGATTGAGTTGCAATTGGTGTAAGTCAAAATTATATTATATGGAGAAAAAATATCACTAAAATTTAGAAAGATGATTTGCTATGACTCAATCATACATGGATTAATCTATTTTGATTTTTCATTAAATTTTGTTAACGAAAATTGACGTAATATATACTAATATAAATTTTAAAATTATTTAATATTAAAATAAACATAAACCCCACAATCAAGTGCTTTTAGGTTTATATTAATGTCTCCCACATTAGCTTTCATTAGTGATTGTGATGAAAAATCAAAAGAAAGATGAAATTGTAACAAAAGTCAAAGTTTAATGGTTGCAATGACAAAAATTAAAATACAATAATCAATTTATTATAAAGTGATTTAAGGTAATTATGAGAACTATCTTTTATGTTTGAAAAAATACGGTAAGTATTCTTGAGGTTTAATATTTTTCCCTTATCGTTAGTTAATGCTAATTAAATATTTTTAAATAACTAACATACTCTCGTAATTTAAAAGGTCTCTCTCTCTCTCTCTCTACTTCTTTTTAGCCATCAAACAACCACCTATTATCATCATCAACCATTATTATTCTTATTCTCTTTTGATGCGTTCTTCTTGTGTTTTTACTTCTTTTTGCAACCCAATTATTTCTATTCTCCTATATATGCAACCATCACCAATGACCTTTTTGTTCGCGTTTGGCATGAGGTAACTATTTTTCTTCTTCTTCTTCTTTTCTCTCTTAGTTTTTGATAATCGACCCTTACTAGGGTTTGGATTCAAACCTAGATATAGAAGGTTCGATCAAATTCAAACGAACACTTTGCATTTAGATTTGAATCAAACTTAGATGTAAAATTTGTGAACCCGGATGAGTTTATGCAAAGTGTTTGCTTGAATTTTTGCATAACTGACAACTAGGTATTTTTTTTATTTATATTTTTTTAAATTCAAAGGAAAGAGAAGAGAGAAAGACAGGAAAGAAAAGATAAAATAAAGAATAAAAAGATAATTTTATTTGTTTATTTAATAATAGAAAAGGTTTTTCTTATTTTTGAAAAGTGAAAGGTATTTTTGCAATTGGGTGTTTTTGAATTAACAGTGTAATTTATCCTCCATACATATATATGTATATGTATATGTATGGGTGTTTATTAATTTTGCAGCCAGCCACATTAGTCAAGCAAATGATAACGACTACTTATAATTCATTCAAAGCTAGCTAGCTAGTTCCCAAACAACATGAACTTTTGAATTTGATTCAAATGAGGGGAAAAGATGGAGCACGTACGTAGCCATCATGGCTTGGTCAAATATATGAGTAAAACCAGAACCCATTATATATATATCACTCACCAGGGGACAGAGAACATATATATGTCTTGATCTTGTCTCTTGATTTGCATTCAATATTATATTATGCACATAAAGTTTGATTTCTTCAATCACTTCAATTAATTTGTCTTCTTCAAATTCATATGAATCACTTTGTCCTGTTCAGACGGCAGATGAATTCATTCATTCAATTAATTATATATGCTTTCAAACTTTAATTATCTCTACAGCTTGGTCATCAGTTACTGAACTAGATAATATATATTTTAGGGTTCTAGTCTGGTCTATAATTTTATATTTTAATGAGAAAATGGCATAATGTATTCCTCAGGGTTAGTAGAATTAGAGATAATACTACTGACGTTTCAAAAAATACATAAAACTACCCCTGATCTTTAATTAATATCCCATTACAATTTTTCTTTTTGCCATGAACATATATACCACCCTTATATTATTTTAAATACCCAAAACACCACATTTTTTCTCTCCAATCGGTCTCTCATCCTTGTGGAGGCTTTTCTTTCTTCATTTTCACCAAACCCTAACTAACCGTCTCTTCTATCTCACAACCATATTGATATTGATGTCATTGGTGGTTGGCGAAGCAATGAGAGACAAAGGGCGATGAGTTGGTGCAATGAGAGATAGATGGTAACGAAACAATAAGTTGGGTTCTATTTCGAAGATGGAAGATTGTTTTGAGTTTTCAAATTTCAGATATTATCATCCATATATAATATTTTCATATAAAACATATATTTAGACGTATTTTAGAAAAAGAATGTTTATTTTGTTTAGACAATTAGATTTTTTAAGTACCTTTTTATCAAATAAATTTTTTTGTAATTTAAAATTTATATGTATTATATTCTTATTAGAAGATATGAGAGGGAGGAGAGAAGAAAAGGTATAACTGTCAATTTGTGATTTTTAACTGACGGAGTAGTCTTTGTTATTTTCAAAATATAAGGGGTATTGTTTGCTATTAAGACAAATTTGAGGGCCAATTATTGCAAGTTATCCTATTATTTACATTTTCACATTTTTTTTTTATCAAATACAAGAAGAAAGGGAAAGCAAAAGGTTAAAGAAACTAATCTTGTGGATGTATGGAGACTTGCAACTTTAAGTTGAAAGTTGAAAGCTTATCAAAGCTTATCAATTTGGAAAGAAACTCTAAAGAAAGGGTAACCATATAGACTATATATATATATATAGGTAATTTTACATAATATATAATAATTTTTGTGAACAAATTTTATGCATAATGATATGATATATATATGATAATATTATTTGTACATTAACTTTGGACACTTAATTTTAACATTCACAAAATTAGAGTACTTTAAGGAATTAACGATATTTTTTCATAAATTATCAACTATTTTTTAAAAACCATATATAAACACTATAAAAATTAAGAATGACACGTTTTACATAATAAAAATATTTATTTTTTAAAAGATATAATTATGTGCGTCGAAAATTAAATGTACAAATAAATTGGATTGTTGCGAGTGGAACGAATGGGGCATGCTTTGGAAGAAGTGATTTATTTTCCTAAAATATATCTATCTTTCTTAAAAACAAAATTTAACTATGTTACCAGTATCAAGGCTCATTTTGTTTAAAACTTTATCTTAAAAAATTAACATTTAAGTAGTTAGTGTCAAACGTTACTCAATAAACTTTTAAACTTTCACTTAAATTTTTTTATTTTTTTTACACATACTTTACACGAACCATTCTCGTGTGTGTGTGTATATATATATATATAAACTTTACATTTAGACAATTGTTGATTGAGTCTTGTGGCCACTTATCTACAACATGAAACCCCTCAAATCAAGCGATATGGAAGTGAGGATACCAAGTTTCTTTTGCTCGAGGAAAGATGAGCCAAAGTTGTTGAGGCACCAACAACACTCACAATAAAGAAAGCTAAACTCATAGAACTAGCTACCACATTTGAATAATCACAAACTAAAACTATAAAATTAATCAGTTGATGTGACTGCTAAATTATATATGCATACAAAATGGATGTACTAATTAAGTGAAAATTAACAATCCCTTTAGGTATGACAAGTAGTGCTCCGAAATGCTCATAAAACTAGTTCATATTAAAGAGAACAAGAAGACAATATGGGGTTCTTAAGGGGCATATATTCTCCCACCTTTAACAAGCAAAAGCATGTGGATTTCTGTGATGGATTCCCATATTTTTTTGCTTGTGGATGTTTGTAATGGATTCGAAGATCCAAATTCCACTTTTTAGGATACATGTTTTGATTGATCAAATGATAACTAAGATTGCAAGAAGAAAAAAAAAAGTGAGAAAAACATATTATGGATAAATTATTTTAGGAGGGGTTTGATTAATTTTAATTCGAAAAGTAGTCCGCGTTATCTACGTAAAAAGTTTATTGGGTAATGTTTGACAATTACAGCTTATTTTTTCTTTTTATTTTAGGGTGAAATGTTAAACAAAATGAGTTATGGTATAATGGTAAAATTATTTAAAAATTAATTACTATTTAGCAGTCAAACTCTTGTTTTAACATAGTTAATAATTTTTGCTCTTTAAGTAAAACACATAAAGGGTATTTTAGAGAAATGCTTTATTTACAGAGATTCATAATACTGAAATATAGTATTTGCTTATATAGTAGTATAGACACATAACATTGGTTTTAGTTTTTTTTTTATATTTAAATAATATTTGATGCATTATTTTCGTTTTTTTCTTTCTCTTTCTTGAAAGAAACCCTAGGAGAGTTCCGTTGCGACTTTACCTTGGCAACCTACCACTGATTGTTCCTATCCCCAAATTTAACCTAGCCTCTATTCTTTTTGTCTTTTTTTTTACTTTATTTTTTTTTATATAAATAAGAATTTTATTGAAAATAACCAAAAATCATATATAGCTTTCATTTAGGGCATACCCCCAGCCTCACATTTTTTCACTCTATTGCCTCCCTATTTATCCTTCCCTTTCTCTTATCTCACTAAGCCCTATTTGTTTCTTCTTTCCTCTTTCTCTGCAAGAAGATAAGCTAAGCGCCTTCCTAGAGTTGAAGATGGGTTCTCTCAAATCCTATCTATGGGACCTCAAGATCCTCATACAAATCTCACGTCACTTACTAGCGCCCCCCCCCCAACACACACACACACACACCCCTTGATTCCCGTCTTCTGTGTTTACAATTGGTTGCATGAGTACGAGTTTTATATATGGTGGGTGTAGTCCCAAGATATTTTTGGCCTTTCATTGTCACTGGTCCACCTTCTTGTGCATATTTGTGGGTCTTAGTTTGCTTGACTTGTTCATTGGGGTGATTGGTTTGCTTCCTTTGTGGGGTAGGATTGGTGTTGTTTAGTTTTTTTTTTTTTTTTTTTATCTTTTTTAAGTGAATTTTAATTGATGATTGTTGTTGGTATAATAGTAAAGTTATTATTTTATTGTGACTTATGGGTCACAGGTTGTGTTAAAAAATAGAATCTTTAATTGTTCTGTATTTTATATATATGCATTGATATTTTCTGTATATATATAAAGCACTCTAACCTTATTACATATTTGATGTGAATATGTGAGAAGCAAATCATTATTTTAATTATTAATTCTTGATATGATAGATTTTTAATTACTTTTTTTTAACAAAAATATAATTAAATAATGATAGGCTCAAATGACCCTATTCAAGCATTTACCTAATTGCAAAAAAAAAAATAAAAATTATCCAAACCTAATTTTGGAAAAAAAAAATAATATTAGTATTCCAACTTTCAAATCATTCTATAGAAAATTAAATGTCTGAATTTTCAAATATTATTAGCTAGGGTTTAACTATAAATTTGATCTTTTATAGCCCATATATAATTTTTTTTAAGACAAAAAAGAATAGAAAAATGGAAACAAGTGAAGCATATCCTAGGTTCACCCCTCCCTTAATTACTAAAATAAGTAGCCTCAAGAGACAAACAAAGAAACAAACATACCCTTGATGACAACAATTTCCTTTTCTCATCAAACCCTTTTTACATTCCAAATGTCCTTAATTACAATTTGAAACTTGGTAATTTACACATGAACTTATGCTGTTTTTAGGTTTAGGGCTATATATCAAGACAAGAGATTGATACAGAGAAATACCACTAACATAGATGGGGAATATATATCT
Organism: Diospyros lotus; assembly: GCF_014633365.1. Classification (NCBI taxonomy): domain Eukaryota; kingdom Viridiplantae; phylum Streptophyta; class Magnoliopsida; order Ericales; family Ebenaceae; genus Diospyros; species Diospyros lotus. The sequence goes on along the minus strand of NC_068347.1, from coordinate 1,680,768 downwards.
ATATTATTATATAAACAAATATTATGTTTTAGTATTATGAAGTTATGTTAATAAAGTATTTTTTTTAAATACCCTTTATGTATTTTATTTAAAAAATAAAAAATTAATTATGATAACAAAATTTGAAATCATAACATCTAAATAATAACTAATTTCTTAAACAAATTTAATTTACTACTTCACTAAAGATTATTTTATTTAAAATTTTAGTTTAAAAATTAAAAAAAAACTATAATTGTCAAACAACACCAATAAACTTTTATTTAGATCTCTTTTTTTACAAGTGTGTAATAAAGGCCTCTAGTGTGTGTGTGCATCTAGAAATGCTATTAGGACACATAATTTTACCACTTTGTGTGACATTTGGGTAACATGCGTATGGGTTATCAACACTAATTGCTCTAGACAAGGACACTCGTAGTGATTAATCTCAGATAAGTTATCCATGTATCAGATAAAGTATAATAATTGTGTCTTAAATAATATTTTCTCTATATATCTATACTATTATATAAGCAAATACTATGTTTGGTGTCATAAAACTTTGCTAATAAATTATTTTTTTAAAATACCTTTTTGTTATCTTGAAAAATTAAAAATATATAACGATATTAATGAGATTTGATCGAATTCATAATTTATAAATAATAATTAATCTCTTAAATAATTTTATTATTATACCAAATTTATTTTATTTAAACTACTTAAAAATAAATTGTAACCATCAAATGCGACCCAATAAATTTTTATTTAAATTTTTTATCTTTTATAAATACATAACACAGAGTACCCCTCACACACACACACACACACACACATATATATATATATATGCATATAAAAGGACTGGATCTTGAAAGTTGGAGCTGGGTTTGGGAGGAGGAGAATATTCTGGAGCCACCAAAGTTCAACAGCTAAACTCCAAAGAATTATTAGTAAACAATTAAAAGTTAGAGAGCAAAGCATCATTAGATTATGATTAAGGGTTAATTGGCAGGAAATTAGAGTCAGCACAACTGCAGCTCTCTCTTCTAAAAATTCACTGCCTTTTTAACATGCATGCTTGCTCCCATGTCCTTCCTTGCTTGGCTGGCTCTTCTCCTGCAATTAATTTAATTTTAATTATAATTACAAATATATTAATTACACACTGAATCGCGACAATTTTTATGACATTTATATATTGATGTATTATATATTTATATTAATATAACATAAAATATAACGTATAAATGTATGAATATTATGCTCAAATAACATTTCCATCTTAGTTAATATCAAGCAATCAATAAACAATGAGTCAACCAGTTTCAGAATTGTCCATGAATGAACTGTACCACCAGCAGTGGAAAGCCAAAAACCCAGAAAGAATATTAATCACCAACTTAAAGAATTCTTTTTCTTTCCTTTTCAAAAGAGTAGGTGGAATATCGAGAGAGAATTCACTAACAGCAAGAGGAGTAGTCGACTCCAATTAATAGTGCAATGGGCAAACGATCTCCTGCACTGATCACTTAATCGACCATATCAGAGACCCATCCAAGAGATTAATCAAAACCCTTCCTTAAATTTTTATATCAGCATCATTAAGCGCTTTACGATCCTTAAACTTAACTGATAATATGGAGGCAGATTACACAGTCCTTAAAGAGGAGTATCTGAGACTCATCGATCAAATTTGAACACAGACCCAAACTCACCAAAATTTATTACCTACCACTGAACTATAAGTCAATGATCAAGACTACCCCAGATCTCTCCCAACGTGAAACTCGTGTTCAGATCAGATCATATGGTTGAGCAAGAAGTGGGCTATGTTAAGCTCATGCAGCCTCCAATTGAGTCCAAGCCTTTCATTTTGACATGTTTTATGGACTTTATATGTAATGTGGTGTAAAGTCTATATCACAACTACCACTCGCCATCTAATAAAATTTTATTTTTTTATTTATACGTGTATTGTACGAATTACACTTCTAGTGGTGTACATGCATAATGCATTACATTTACCTAGCTAATAAAATAAATAAATAATATTCATGCATTTTCAAAATAAAGAAATAAATTAATATATACTCGAGTAAAATTTTGGATCCGTTCCAAACCTAAGTTTGTGAAATTCAATTGAATTTCATATTTTAAGTTATTATAATTTTAAATATAATAATTCATTTACAAATGAATTTTAAATAAAATTCATTATAAATAAATTATAAATTTTAAGATTCATTCTTTCCAAACACAACCTAATCGCAACTTCATCTTGAGTAAGCAAATAAATGAAAAGGTTTCACTTTTGTGCAACATGAGAACAAAAGGGACAATCACACTCAAACATTTGCTTTAATTTTTCTTCACTCCTGACCACTTTTTCAAAGCCTACTGTTCTTTATCGTTGAATTGCTTTGCCATAGATGCTACTTCAAGCTATAGTTTTATTGAGATAATTTCTCAAATTCTATTTTATTTGTGATTATATTTTTATTTCTTTAGTTTAGATTAGAGCTAATATGAGGATAATCTGGTAGCAGAAAAATATCTCAAATTCTATTTTATTTGTGATTATATTTTTATTTCTTTAGTTTATTAGATTAGAGCTAATATGAGGATAATCTGGTAGCAGAAAAATATCTCAAATTAATTTTTGCCTATCTAATTCGAGGATTATGATAGGTTTAGGACCCTAATCCCGGTATGACTCAAGTTCGAGTTTAATGAGTGTACTTCATATCTTGATAGTTAAAGTTTCAGTATGTGGTGTAACCAGTTATTTAAATCTTAGAAGTTAGTTTATTTTAGCTAATAAATTATTTATTTGTGGTAAGATCATGGGCATACGTTGTTCAACTAAATTAAATTAATTTTTTATGTGTTATTATTTGTCTTGTCTGATTTTTGTTTATTGCTCCTGATTTGCCCGATTTGATCCCAAAAAGTTTCGACATGAACTTAGAAAAAAACAAAGGTTGATTTAATTGAATCTTTGGATTTATTTTGAAATGTCTACTAAATAATTGAAGTTGTACCCTAAAAAAGGATAGCTTCTTGTTGTCAATCGACTTCAAGGTATAGTTGACAGAACTATGGTCGGCTATTTGGTGGATTATTATTATTATTATTATTATTATTATTTTGAGTAATTTGTTAATTTGTTAGAGTTTTAAATTAATGAGAATATAGGATAATTTTGTCGATGATAAAGTTAGTTTGTGTTAGTGAAAATAATCGAGTAATGTACATATATTAATCGAGTAAATTAGTTTTCTTAATTGAGTACAAATCCATAGTACTCGAGTAATATAGTGATAATCCATATTACGTCAGAAAGTTAGTGCTTATAATCAAGCATAAAGTTCTACATAATCAAGTAACCTTTTGATATAAGTCTTTTAATATTCAAGTAATGTTCTTCTGAGATAAGCCTTAAGACCATATCAAATAAGGGATGACATTTCGATTGAGTAAATCTTGTTTGTAATCAAGTATATAAAAGTTGTGTGAAAGATAATCGATTACAAGTTATAATGTATTTGAATCTCGAGTAGATAATATAAGTTTCTAGCTAAGCAAAATTAATTGAGTATGTAAATTTTGTAATCGAGTAATGATCTAAGTGTACTCGAGTAAACTCATTTTGTAATCGAGTATATATTTTCTAAAAATGTGTTAAGTCTCAAGACCCATTGTGTAATCTCGTACTTAAAACATTAATTGAGTAAAATTTATGTGTACTAGAGTAAATATAGCTTTTCAATTGAGTATGTATTGTAATTTTCTATTTCAAAAATTTAATAGAGTAATATCAAATTTGTAATTGAGTAATTCAAACACATAGTTGATTACAAAATATCTATACTCGAATAAGGATACAACTTAATCTATTAAATAACATTTTGTACTCGAGTAGTGTTTGGTGGAATTTGAAATTTATAGTTGTTACAGCGCATTAAATACAACCAATCTCTACTTTTTGGAATATTGAATGATCTTTAGACAAATTGTACATGAATTTTGATATATTATAACTGATTTTTGAGATGTTGTAGAGAAAAAATGACAGTTAAGACATAAAAAATATTCTCTCTTTCAAAGACAACTTAGCAGATGCATTAAAGAACAAAAACCAATATAAGGAGCTGAAAGTCTAAAAAAGATGAAGAATGCTATGAACTTGAAAAGAAAAAGAACTTCCCGAGGAATTCAAAAACTTTCAAGAGTGCTCTACTGTTTATATCAATCAAAAGAGAAGAAAGATTGAGCTTACACCTTTCCATTCTTCTATCTATTTGTAAACTTAAAAGAGAGTTTGGAATCTTGTATCATCTTATACCTTCTATTGTATTCTTTGTAATATTGTAAAGGTTAAATCTTATCCTGGTAAAAGGCATTAGTTGTGCCTGATCCTATTTTAAAAGCCATTTATTGTAAAAGTTTGTAGCTAGCTAACCTGCTTTAAAAGCTACTCAAATAAGTTGGTTTGACTAAATCCTTGGTGAGATACCAAGGTAGTGGAATAGGCATAGCCGAAATACTATATATCCTGGTGTGCTGCTATCTTTCAATTTATTCTTTACTTTCAACTTTAAGTTACTTTTTTTTTTTTAAGTGTGAAAGCTTAATTTACCCCCCCTAAAGCTAACTAGACTTTACAAATTTTAATATTTTGAACTCGTAGTGTAGATTTGATTTTTTTTTTTACAAAATCTTGTTATGTGTCTATCCTAAATACGTCCTAACATTACTTAAAATATTCAATAGATTCATTCCTATAATTATTTTTCTGATCGAGAAATTAAGGTCAAACTTTTATAAAAAAAAAAAGGGACAAATTATAGAGAAAGAAAATGGGGCTAGACTTGTACAAATATTGGCCATCAAAGCAACATAACTCATCTATGGGATTGGGCTACAACTTATTAGACTAGATGGATCTTGAGACCAAGGTCTAGGAGGCTCAGGAGAGGAATGCAAATATGGTGATCTTGACAAGAACAAAGGGGCTATTGAATTATAGCTAAAGGAGCCTAGTGAAGGACAAAAAAATGACCTAGAAATGCTATAGTCCACATGGCAAAGAAAATCACTTAGGCATGCTTATCCTAGAGCAATGTTAAAAGTGTTAGCTATAAGCCTTTAAGACCAGTTTTAATAACATAATGGGGCTTGATCTTTTGAACTCTTTAAATTCTATTTAATAGCAAGTTTATGTTTTATTTAAATTGTAATATGATTTAAATTAAACATATATATATATATCTTTTAGTATAATAAGGAGTTGATATCATTCTTAAATGTTAAGAATATGCATGACGGATAATCTACAGTTCGTTATACTATAAACATGTTCCTGGCCATAGAGTTCCTAACCCCAATACTAGCAACTTGCAAAGGCCAGCACATCATCTTTATTTTTGTTTAGTATGAGATACTGAAAGATAAGGTTGGTGAATCTCATGCCATTCTGTATAAGAATAGATGAAAGATGAGTGGGTACTCGTTAAAGAAACAAGTTCACTAAATGAGACTATTAATATTGAATCACATAGGTTTTATTTTATGAGTCAATGAGTCAATGATTCAATGTTAACTATGGATTTGTACTCGTTAAAAGAACAAGTTCACTAAATGAGACTATTAATATTGAATCACATAGATTTTATTTTTTGAGTCAATGATTCAATGTTAACTATGGATTTGCAATTAGTCCATCGACCTGAGATGACATGGATATTCGTGTGTTAATGGATTAGAATATCAGTGATATTATATAATTGCTCTAATCAGGGACGACCATACATATCTATGTGCCTAGTTTAGTGACACATGAGATATGTGTGTATTAGAAATGGAATCTATTACCTCGAGATATACAAGGAGGATATACTGTGCAATCCAGTAATCACTTGACAATAAATCATTGGCCGAGATAATATGACTATAGAATGTGTGTTATATAAAAATTGTGTCATATTAGTCAAGATTAATTTTAGATTTAGTCACATGATAAGATTAAGAGATTTAACCTGCTGACCATGATTTCATATCTTGTCTGGATATAGGATGATAAAAGGACTATATTACATGGCATCGTAGTGTAAGGTTCGCATTACTCGCTTCACCTTAAATTGGGTAATCATAACATATAATTAGATATCACTCATGATTTATGAGAATTAATAATTAATTAATTCTCGTTGTCAATTTAATTGTAAACATAGAAAGTTCCACCCAATAAGAAATTGTTTTAAAGAAAAAATGACAATTTAGTAATTATGGAATTACTAAATAATTATGCAATTATTTATAAGATAAATAAAGATAATTAAATGATTAATAGGTTAATTATTTAATTATCAAAGTTGGATCAGGTTTCTTGCTAGCACATCAAGCCCGATCCAATTGCACTTAGGATTTCTAGGGTTTTCCTATAAATAGGACATTTAACCCTTGAATCCATAACACAACGCAATCAGTTGTATCTATATCAAACGAAAATTTTAGAGAAAATTTTCGTGTCCTTTTTCTCCTAAAGTCTCTTAGAGTATTGGTGATTTTGGGTGGACCGACTCATAATCTCACACATGGAAATTATACAACAGGTTATCTACAATGAATTTTGTATTCATCTTAAGGTAACTTTTCGTTATGTCTTCGATTTATAAATCGTATGTTTTGAAAAATGTGATACCTATAAAATTAGATTTTGTTTCCGCTATGCATGATCATATCATAATTTTCTAACAAAAAGGAACTACAAAACTAAGGGAGTGAAAAGAATAACCCAATCCAAACAAACCAAACACTCAAAACACTACAAATGCTTTACATAAGCCTTAGAATAAGAAAATAATGCTCAACCATCTACCATAGGAGCTTCGTACAAAAATAATTAGACAAACCCTACTTCAGTAACATCACTAACATAATAGTTATTGGACATTATATCCAACAACCAACTTCGCAATTGAAGCTCCACACAAGATCAATGCATAGTTGATTCTAAGGGCCATGAGGTTGCAAGAGTTTCCTTCAATCGATGTTAGAATCCTACTTATAGAAATGCTTAATTAAAGAGAAGTGGGGAAAGTAAAGGGAAGAAATAGAGCATGGGGCAGATGGGAGATTATGTTAGAGTAAAATGATAAGGCAAAGGGAAGGGCAATTCAAAGATGAAAGTGAAGGGAGAGGAAGATCAAAAACAAGGATCAACACTAGATCCAGTTAAGGAGTAGTGTCAAGATAGAAGTGGTCGCGACCTAAGGTTTCAACAACCTTGGAGAACAATCATAGGAAAAAGATTTCTCTCTAGAGAAAGAAAGAGCTAGAATCTCATCTTCCTACAAGTTAATTTGTTCTCTAGCAACAATAAATGAAAAGATATATTTACATGTTTCTATAAACATGCCATAATATTTTATAGATCAAATTATTGGGCTTTTTTTTTGTTATTCAAAACATTAAGTATTTTTCAAAAAAAATTAAGCATTTGTGCTTCATTTTCAATGTGGGGAGAATGGGGGGGGATCTAGTTCCTTAATCTTTTGTTAGCTCTACCAATGTTTTACAAGATGGAGGTCATCAAGTGTTTGTAGATCCTAGGTTAATCCTAGTTTACATAGCTCTTACTCTTATATTTTGTTTTTGTTACTATACTCAACCGAACAAAAAAACTATACCTAGAAAAATTATAAGTGTATATAGACATAGAGAGACAAAGCACTGACATGTTTAGAATGGAACAAACAACGTACACTTGCCCATTTTTTTAAATTTTTTTGAGAACAATATATTAAGGTAAAAGCTAAGCGACAACATAGAGGAATAACCAAGGCAACATGAATAGACAAGAGGTTAGAAAATCAACCAAAACACGAAACAAAACTAAGGCCTCCCAAAAACAAAATGCCTAAGTGTAGATTACTTCCCCTTGGAAAAATCTTAGGATAATAGGCAAGGGCTGAGAGCATAATTTTGCATGGCTAAAGGTTTAACTAAATTAGCTTTTAAGTTTCTAAAAAGGGGAAGGAAAATGACATAGAAGGGTTGCAACCTATGTAAAAACATGCATCAAGCTTGCCTAACCTAGATGATCCAAAAAGAACGTGGGCACAACAAAGAAAAATAGTTCTAGCCAACATAGATATCAACATAAACCTAACAAATTAACAAGGAAATGAAAGAAAAAAAATGCATAACCAAAAGACTAGAAACCACGGTTTGGTTGTCAACCATATGACTCAAGTACAAACAAGAGCACCATAAATGTGCAAAACAGAGACCCAACACCAAGCTTTGTTGTCTAGGGTCCCATGGAAAACTTGACCCTTAAATATTGATGGGAACCTCTATGTGCCCTAGGCTTTGGGAGGTAAAATAACTTTTGGTGAGGGCTAACATAGATCTAATAAGAGCAATAAAAAGGGCCAATGGCATTGGGGGAAAGGAAAAGTAACTAAGAAATAAGGGAGATAGAAGGAGAAGAGGAAGAGGGCACTAGGGAGAAGGAAGCTGAAAATGAGGAGTTTAAAAAGAAGGGGAAAAGAGGCAACAAATTAGGGTATATATGTTGTGGATTCGATGAAAAGAACAAGCAATTGGAAAAACAGAGTGAGGGGTAGAGTGAGAGAACTCCCAGAGGGTGTTAATGGGGTGATCAAAGTTCAATAAAAGAAGTAACCTAATTATCCAGTTAGAAACCCTAAGTCCAGAGAGAGAATGGGGGAAAACAAGTAGATTTCTTAGTTTTAATTTATGACATTCACTTGCCATTGTTAATATAAAGAAGATCATTAATAATCAACATTAAGATGAAATGTGATATACTCTTGGAGTGAAGCCCATGTAGGTTTGAGCTAGTTACAATGTTGTCTCTTTTGTCTTTTTAGGATTTTTAGAGAGTAGGTTGTAATACCCCAAATCTTCATGAAATTGCCATGTAGTTTAGATGAGTTTAAAATACCGAAAATCGACTTGATGATAAAAATAAATCATCGAATCGACTGCAGGGAATATCCTGAGGCTGAGATTTCAAAAGAAAATAATATGTCGATGTTAAGCCTCCCGAAATAGGATTTTTAGTATCAAAAGAAATCGAATCAGAGTTAATTTTCAATACAGCTTCAGTTCGGGCTAAAAATTGAATTGTCGATAGGAAGCGCCTTAGAATTTAGATATTTAAAAGAAATGATATATTAGATTACAGTTATTTTTTTAAAAAGTTATTATAGTTTTTCATGTAAAAAAAAAAAATCAGATTGCAGCGTGAGGCATGGTCGCTGCCACAAATCGTGGAAGGCAATTTCAGCCATGGGACAACTGCTCTTTGTCAGGGCATGGCCGAGCATGGGCCAAGGTCGCATAAGGGCAAAGCAACGACCTCTGATTGGTCGAAGAACGGACGAATTTGGCTATAAATAGTCGAACTTTGGCCGAGGGTTTTCGCAAGTTTAAGCTTCGATTTGGTCAAGTTTTGGGAAGTTTTTGAGGTTAATATTAAGGGGCTTTTGTTCCCTAAGAGTAGAGGATTATTTCTGGAGATTTTGAAGCATTTTAGAGTGTGTTTGAAGGGTGTTCGAGAGATGCCGAAAAGTCGCACGCGGTGATCGAACCGAGCCTGATTTTGCTCGATTTGGAGGCCCTCCAGTGGTTGTTTCGGGCACCCAAGGGTGCCATCATGATCGACTAGGAGAGAGCTTCCAGCTAGTGTGATCGAGGGAGGATTCCGGTGTCGGCCGGCGAACTACTCGTCGGAGAAGACGACGCGCGTGCATTGCACGCGCGGCTGCCACGCGTAACACCACTCGCCCGCGCATGAGGGCTCAAGTATTTTTGAATTTTTTTTATTATTTTTAGAAAATTATTTTAAGTATGATTGTGTAAAAATATTTGAGAAAATAGTTGTGTAGATATTTATTTTAGATTATTAGTGATAGAAAATGGGAGTAAAATAAGAAAATATGAGGAAATTAAGGAGAAAATTATATTCTGATGATTGTTGGATAAATATGATGATTAGGGTGCCTTGCGGCTTAAAGTGAAGTGACTCGTGCGAAGTTTGAGGTGGGCACGCAAGTCGAGGCGTATCGCGCTTTTCAAGAAAAATTAAGTTGCGTCTAAAGGTGAGTGTTCACCCCCATGATTAGGTTTATTGTGATGGTTGTCCAAACGATTATTTACACATGTATTAAATTTCGTACGGTAAATTGCATACATTGAGATGTTGATTTTATGTCATGCATGTTATAATTTTCGGCATTGGCATGTTATGTGTTGTCCATGTGGGACGTGGGTTGTTAACCCATGACGTAGCCTCGAGTGACAACACTCGGGATGCGCACTAGGAATTAATGCTATGTGACCCACTTGAGACGGGGCTAAGACGGACTTCACCCTATGGTACTCAAGTGGCGGGGCTGAGAGTGGACACCACCCCAGGTTCCTTTGAGCAATAGCATTAATACCGAGGTGTGGTTGATTTTGGGGATAGTGCTAATGTGATACTCTTGGGGGCTAAGGTTGCGTTGGGTTCTAGAATGCTTTTTGAGTAGGAGCGTAATGCCTAACAATGACAACGGGATGATTCCCAGGTTCATATGTCAATGTTGTCCCTCTTAAGCAGGATTGTGTTTGCCAATGGGTCGATGTGATCGTGTCGTCTTTAGAGAGATTTCATTTTCACCGGTTAGGGCTAAATGCTATGTGGGATTCTCTTAGGCTGAGGCATGTTAGGATTTATCAGTTTTATATATGATTTTGCATATATTCATGAAAATATTTTTAAACTTTCACTTAGATGATTCAGCATCTAATTTGGACTATATCCCTAAAATATTTAAACGTTCCAGGTGAAAGCAGTGGCCCCAAGGGAAAGAATGTCATCGAGATGTAGCTACTATGTTTAGTTTTCGTAGGTTTTTGTCTATGATTACGATGTTCAGAGGTTATGTAATATTTTGATATTTTCATATGAAACATCGATTTGGTTATTGTAAAAGAAATTGTCGGTTATATATCATTGAGGTTTCGATCTTACTTCCGCTGATGTGATTGATAATACCAGTCTTAGTCTATTAATTTTTAAATTTTGATATGCTGAGAAGGTACAATCGGGATTGTCGGGAAATTATTATGATGAGGGTATGTATATCGAGAGACTTATGTTGTGTATATGATGTTAAAAAATATATATATATATATATTCTCGAAATCTCGAGGTAATGCACGTTCTGGGAAAACGGGGCGTTACATAGGTGCTCTTAGCTACACCCCTCTTTTGTCTTTTTAGGATTTTTAGAGAATAGGTGCTCTTATCTACACCCATTGTTGTTAAAATTCTGATTTTACTTGTACAATTTTACAATTTTACACTTCGGAGACCCCCAAACGATTCAAATCCCATGTAAAATCCTATTTATGATAAAATCTTATAAAATCTCGATTTTAGGTGTATAATTTTACGATTTTATGCTTCAGAGACTCCCAAATGATTTTACGCTTCAAGTATAAATTGCAACTTAAATCTAATGGAGAATATTAGAATCCTCTAAGGAATTTTAAGCTATATTTTACCTCTAAATTGCCTATACCTACATGTTAGTTTTGAATTATATTTTGGAAGCATCATCTTTTGAATTATAATAAGGAATAATTAGGTTATTAAATGATATTAATTTATTTTTCATAAAATTATGTTATTATAATATATATTTATAAAAATTAAAAGGTATTTTTAATTGTCTCTAAAATCTTACGATTTTACGATCCAATTTTATAAACCATTTTTCGATCCCACTTAAAATCTCGATTTTAACTACCTTGGCTACACCCCACGCCATTGTTAAGACCCTTTTTCCCATAAACTACTCGTCGCCACTTCATGCAGATGGTGTTCCCACCCCATTATTGGCAAAGCTTTAACCCCCCAAAACCATTACTAGACACTCATCGTGGTGTTTCGGTATGACGTTGGATTTTGTTGGATCTCGTTTAACCACATCCAATTATTAGATCTCTCATTTCATCCATTGTCTTCAATCTCTCTAGATCTCTTTGGATCCATTGTCTTCTTGCCCAAAATTTCACCCTACAAAAGCCTAACCTTTATCTATTATCTCCTTGTTAAATCTTGCTAAAATACTTAATTTGGATCTTTTCCAATCTCCGAGTTTAATGGTTTTAACCCCATCCCCCCGCCATCTAGTTACAATTGTGTTGCATTTTGCCTATCTTAAAGAATGCATAAATCTTCTTTGGTCATTGTCATCTCTTTTCAAAGGTATTTGAACTTTTTAACTCCCTCTCTTGGGTGTTAGTCTAGGTTCCTTGGTTGTCATGGGATTGATCAAAATGAATAGTTTTTGCTTGTTGGTTGTTGCTTGAGTGCGAAGTTATGCCTTAAGGAATGTAATGCTAATAAGCTGTGCTACAAGTTTATAATTCCTTTTGATCATAAGTTGATTTTGATGCCAAACCTACTCTATTTTGTTTGCTCACTATACTAGTTACTGGTTGTTATGAACTGTATTATCTCCTTTCTTCAAGTGTTCCACTTCTATTATTACAACCCTTTAGGACTGGGTTGTTCGCGTTTTATGTTTTATTTAGCAAATATAAAAGTGATATATTCTTACAAGTCTTTATACAAAAAAGTCATTTAAATGATATGACATGAATATGTTTACAATTCATTTCATTGTATCTTATTTTAATCTATATATGTTATAAATAAATTATATCGTCACTAATAGCAAGATCTTAATTATATAACATTTTAAATCTTATAGTTTTGATCTTAGGAGACAGATATATACCAAGGAAATATGAAACCAAAGTCAAGCAAATTATTGGGTAATGATTCTAATAGCCATTCCTTCCCTTTGGTGGAACATCATTATTTGACCTCCCACTTTAGACTTGACGGATATTTGTTCTTCCTAATATTACTAATTAATATATATAGATAGATAGATAGATAGATAGATAGATAGATAGATATTATGGTGGCTTTTATAAACTAAAATGATGATTGGACAGGAATGATACTTAGTGTATTATATTGTGTTTTAATTAATATAAATATATAATATATTAATATAAAAATATTACATTAAATATCACTTTGAAGTGTCCCAATAACATTTTCTTTTTATAAGATATCAACTCTTAACTCTTAAGTTACTTTAATAATTATCTTAATACATACATACATATATATATATATATATTAGACTATTAGTTTCTTTTCCTGTTCTCTTCAAACATACCCTCGAACTTTCACTTTTCACCGCCTCACATAAGATATTGGCTTTCTATATTAATTATTCCCACCCAAAGGAGAGGGAGAGAGAGAGAGAGGCAGCAGCCCACTATTTATAGCTTTAGATATTAAGGTTGAACCTTGTCTAGTTTATACCTGTCTTCGGGTTTCTCCTAATTCATCTTTAATGCTCTCCCCAGAGAGAGAGAGAGAGAGATCTTATTCTTCAGATATCGGCTTATGTTGTCTAGCTTGAAATCATAACAGAAGGTATATACTAACCTTTCATGTCTCTATATATATGTAGATATACCTAGACATAAGGTAATCCTTAACTGGGTTTTTCTTCGCAGATTCTTGGAACAATCCCTGAGAAATAGAGAGCATAATGTTAGAAGAAATGGAAGACGAAGCAATTCCGAACAGTTTTGGCCAAAACCCAGCTTGTGGATCCAACCCTCCCCCTCCAAAGAAGAAGAGAAACCTCCCAGGAAACCCAGGTGTGTATATATATGTGTGTATATATATCTGTATATGTTCTCTTTTTCCATACAATTAATATATTTCTCCAACTTTTCTCATTGATCTTCCGGCCCCTTTTGTCTAGCTGCATCTACCTTTATGAATCACTGGCATATTCATGGATATTCATGACCACTAATCAGTTCACTTGTCAATCAACAATAATTCATGTTAGATCCTGAGGCCGAAGTGATCGCCCTATCGCCCAGGACTCTGATGGCCACCAACAGGTTCTTGTGCGAAATATGCGGGAAAGGGTTTCAGAGAGATCAGAACTTGCAGCTGCACCGGCGAGGCCACAACCTGCCATGGAAGCTCAAGCAGAGGAGCAGCAAGGAGGTCAGAAAGCGCGTTTACGTCTGCCCCGAAAGGACTTGCGTTCATCACCATCCTTCCAGAGCTCTGGGAGATCTAACTGGTATAAAGAAGCACTTCTGCAGAAAGCATGGCGAGAGGAAGTGGAAGTGTGATAAGTGCTCCAAGCGATATGCTGTGCAGTCGGACTGGAAGGCTCACTCCAAGACTTGCGGCACCAGGGAGTACAGATGTGACTGTGGCACCATATTTTCCCGGTGAGTACTCTTGTCCATATCCATTTGTTTTTATTTTAGTTCGGGTTTACAGATTGATGTGAGCTCGCTCGGTGGTAATAGGCTCTCGTAGAGAAGAAATCTTTAAATAATAAGGTTGGAGGTAGGAGACTCGATCTTATATATTACCTTTTGCATAATTGAAGAACAGAAGAACGTAAAGCTTATGTGTGTGTCACGTGCCCTATTTGTCTTTTTACTTGTCATTGTTGTAGGGTTCGTGATATATAGAGAAGAAATTTTTCAGTAATCCTGTGTTGAGTAAAGGTCGGGATAGAGGTAGGAAGCTAAATCCGGTCTGTTTATGCCCTATTTGTCGGCTCTTTGGTTGTGATTGTTGTTGTAATATTAGCCTATCTCCCCTTGTAATCACTGCCTTAAACATTAAGCAATAATGGTTAATTCTTTCTTATCTACTCACTGACTTATATAGATTTATGTTTCTATTATTAACCTAATTAAATGGAATGTCGTAGTCTTCTTCATCTTCTTCTTCTTCTATGTTTCTGATTTTGATCACATATGGCATCAAAAATTAGAAATCTCTCTCAAGTCTTTTTGTTTAAAATTTTGATTCTCAGGAGAGATAGCTTCATCACTCACAGGGCCTTTTGTGACGCCTTGGCTGAAGAAACAGCTCGAATTTCAGCAGCAGCATCAAGCATCAGCAACGCTACAATGGTTAACAACATCGCTTATCATATAATTGGAGCTCCAATAAGCCCTGGCGCAGCACAACAGTTGTCTTCAACGTTCAAGCCGATCCCAGAGTTTCATCATCAAGAAGGAATAATTATGGGCAATCATCATGTTCAAGATCAGATTCATCACCCAGGGTCCATGAATTCTGCATCTGCCTACGGCGATCCCATCGTTTCGAGCTCGAATCCTCCCCCGGCAGATTACCAGTTGAACTGGGTATTTGGGAATAAGCTCTCTTCCAACATCAGCATTATAGATCAAGAACTAATAACAAGCAATTCACTTCCTTTGAGCAATGCTAAGGAACCTTCACAAGTTGGTTCCTTGTACAGCTCCGAAAACAAGTCTTATCAAACACCTTATGCCCATATGTCTGCCACGGCTTTACTGCAGAAAGCTGCACAAATTGGTGCAACTTCAACTGACCCTTCATTATTCCTAGGGAGCCTCGGGTTTAAGTGCAGTACGAACAAGAAGCCTCAAGAAGAGAACAATAAGCTCTGTGGACTCTTTGTAGAGGGCTTAGAAGATGATTTCTCAAGTTTCCAACAGTTGCAGAGCTACCCCTCAAAAAGGAGAAACACTCAGAACAGTGAAGATAGCGCCACTAGTGGAGGACAAACAAGGGATTTCTTGGGTGTTGGAGTTCACACTCTCTGTCAGCCATCATCAGTGAATGGATGGCTCTGATCATAAGCTCCGGCAACTCTAAGGTGTATTCGAGTTTCCTACCTTCAAAGTGCATCACCACTTATTTGTTTTCACATTACACCCATTATCCTTACACCGAATCTTTATCTCTTCTTTTTACACCGCAGTCTTTGTTATCGCAGAAATTCTTTTCTACTTTCATGCCTCATCTCTTAAATATATATCGATACTCAAGAGTACTGTAACAATGCTGTTCAAGTTTCATGGGCAAGCTGCATATTCTTTGGAGAAAAGAAAAGTTGGGAGAAAAAGTGGGGGATTTTAATTAATTAGTAATGGGAAGCTTTGCAAAGAGGAAAAGATGGTATTGAGTAGTGCTTTATGGAAGCTAAAAGTTTGGGTGCTTGGAGTCCCTTATTAGTGGGGTGGGGACAAGAAAAGAGGCCCC